>NC_036873.1:4856472-4890925 GCF_002910315.2 Salvelinus sp. IW2-2015
TATCAATATCTATCAATATACATTCTATCAATATCCATTATTTTGAAATGGAAAGGAAAATACCTGTCTATTTGTGGAAAAATCACCTTGATTAACTCTTTAGTCACATCACAGTTGACCTATTTGCTTATGGTTTTGCCTAAACCTAGTGACCTGCTTGTTAAATTATATGAACAAAAATTATTCCATTTTATTTGGAATGGCAAGCCAGATCAAATTAAAAGGTCCTATTTATATAACAAATATGAATTCGGGGGGCAGAAATGATTACATATTAAAGCATATCCATATCCACCTCTCACTAAAGGCATCAGGCATACAAAAGGTATACTTAAATCCAAACTGGTTCTCTAGTAAATTGGTACGAATGTCTCATCTTGTGTTCAAGAAGGGCCTTTTTCCCTTAATTCAGATTACACCTGCTCACTTTCGGTTGTTTGAAAAGGAAATAATCTCCAAAATATCTTTATTTTTTAAACAAGCCTTAGAAAGTTGGTTGCAATTTCAGTTTAATGCACCTGAAAGGACAGAACAAATAGTACAACAAATATTGTGGTTAAATTCAAATATACTAATTGATAAAAAAAAGAAGGTATAATTTTAGTGAATGATATCATAAATAGTACTGGTGGAGTTATGTCACACATGCAGCAACACAGACATATGGAAATGTCTGCTCTACCCAAAATTACAACCAATACATTGCAGCATTACCACAAAAATGGAAGAGGCAAGTAGAAGGGGAAAAAAGTAAGGAACTTGTATGTCGGCCCTGTATTATTAAAGAACATAAATGGTTAAAGAAAAGTGTGATAAATAAAAACATATACCAATTTCATTTAAGGACCAAAAAACTGACAGCTGTGCCATATAAATTGCAAAATAGTTGGGAAGAGATTTTCGATGTACCCATTCCATGGCACATGGTTTATGAATTGATACGCAAAACAACGCCGGATTCAAAACTAGTTTTCATTAAAATTGCATCTCGTAGAAGTATGAGAATGGAAGGTTCAATCTTTTGAAGCATACGCACAGTTAAATATTCTGGCAAATAGAATCCGGAATGCGTGATGTTGAGGAGTGATGGAGGTTTAAGGAGTAGATGGGACTAATAAACAACGATAATATCATGTAAAGTCTGGGATCTTAAAATGTATATTAGGTTCGGAACTTTTGTGAAATAGCACCTTACAAGTGGAAATCTAACTGGATGGACATCCAAATAGAGGAAGGACTAAGAACAAACAAAGAGAGAACTTTGTAAAGTAGACTGTGTCTGTAAAATTGTATAAGATGTATAAACGAAGTAAAGCAGAAAGTGATTATGTTACTCCCAATTGGGGATCGGTGGTAGAGTTTGCGTTAATAATAAAGGTAGTATTCTTTTTAAAAGTATGTATGTTCTATTCAGTGGGAGACAAGTATTTGATACACTGCCGATTTGCAGGTTTCCGACTTACCAAAGCATGTACGAGTCTTGTAATGTTTTTATCATAGGTCACTTCAACTGTGAGGAGAGGGAATCTCAAAATCCAGAAAATCACATGTATGATTTTTAAATATTAAATTGCATTTATTGCATGACATAAGTATTTGATCAACCTACCAAACCGTAAGAATTCCGGCTCTCACAGACCTGTTAGGTTTCTTTAAGAAGCCCTCTGTTCCCACTCATTACTGTATTAACTGCAACTGTTGAACTCGTTACTGTATTAAAAGACACTGTCTCACACACAATCAAACACGATCCAACCTCTCCACAATGGCCAAGACCAGACGAGCCTGTGTAAGGACATCAGGATACAATTGTAGACCTGCACAAGGCTGGGATGGCTACAGGACAATAGGCACAGCCTGGTGAGAAGGAAACAACTGTTGGCGCATATTATGAAATGGAAGAAGTTCCAAGATGACGGTCAATCACCCTCGGTCTGGGGCTCCATGCAGATTTCATCTCGTGGGCATCAATGTATGAGGAAGGTGAGGGATCAGCCGTAACTACACGGCAAGGACCTGGTCAATGACCTGAAGAGCTGGGACCACAGTCTCAAGAAAACCATTAGTACACATCTACGCCGTCATGGATTAAAATCCTGCGCGCACGCAGGTCCCCCTGTTAAGCCAGTGCATGTCCAGCCTGTCTGAATTTGCCAATGACCAGTGTGGTATCCAGAGGAGGAATGGGAGAAGGTCATGTGGTCTGATGAGACAAAATAGAGCTTTTGGTTAACTCCACTCGCCGTGTTTGAGGAAGAAGGTATGAGTTCACAACCCCAAGAACACCATCCCAATCGTGAAGCATGGAGGTGGTAACATCATTCTTTGGGATGCTTTTCTGCAAGGGAACGGACGACTGGCACCGTATTGAGGGGATGGATGGGGCCATGTATCGACGAGTCTTGGCACATCACCTCCTTCCCTCAGTAAGAGCATTGAAGATGGGTCGTGGCTGGGTCTTCCAGCATGACAAACGACACGAGACACAGCCATGGCAACTTAGGAGTGTCGTAAGAAGCATCTCAAAGTCCTGGGTGGCCTACCGTCTCCCAGACTGAACAATAGAAACTTTGGAGGAGCTGAAAGTTCCAGTTTGCCACGACAGCCCCTGACACCTAAGGATCTGGAGAAGATCTGTAGGGAGAGTGGCCAAATTCTGCTTGCAGTGTGTGCAGACCTAGTCAAGAACTTACAGGAACGTCTGATCGTCTGTAATTGCAAACAAAGGTTCTGTACCAAATATAAGTTCTGCTTTTTCGTGATGTATCCAATACTTTGTCATCAATAAAATGCAAATTAATTCTTAAAATCATACAAGTGTGATTTTCTGGATTTTTTTTTAGATTCCGTCTCTCATAGTTGAAGTGTACCTATGATAAAAATTACAGACCTCTACATGCTTTGTAAGTAGGAAAACCTGCAAAATCGGCAGTGTATCAAATACTTGTTCTCCCCACTGTAGGTATGTGTATGAATATATGTGTATATGTATGTATGCGTGTATGGATATATATATTTACCCCAAAAATATGGGGGATTGGAAATGATGCAGACAATTACATTGATGGAAGCAACATTCTTTCCGCAAAATTAAGCTGATCCACCCCTTAAATGTATTTATTTATTTTTAATAAAAAAATATCCATTATTTTCAAACTATTTCTAAATCTACTTATTTATATCTGCCCCCAGGTATCATTGCCGTGGTGATCTTCACCGTCCTGTGCACACTGGTGTTCCTGATTCGCTACATGTTCCGTCACAAGGGCTCCTACCACACCAATGAATCAAAAGGGGCGGAGCCAGCCAGTGGCGAATCAGCAGACACCACCATCATCTGCGCCGAAACCAACCCGGAAACCATAGAGGAATCAAAGAAAGAGTGGTTCATCTAACTGCCAAGTGAAAAACAGATGAGGATTGGAGAGTGGGATGTTCATCTGTTGACCAATCACAGGAGAGATGGATGGAGACGTCTACTGAATGGAGGAGGGAGTGGGAGTGGGTGAAAGAGGGTGTACAGAAATCCGATTAACTGCAGAAGAAAGACGAGACAGTTTATTGGAAGGTTGCGTTGAGAGTTGAGAGACTAAATCTGTACATAGTCTTTCTTTGTATTGTGTTCAGGAGTTTCCACGAGTCCTTTGAATACAGGATAGTTATATAACAGCAGATCTGGATCAAATACATTCAAACACTTTAGGTTTTTAGAAGTGCACTTGATTTAGCTTGGATCTTGCACCTTTAGGACTATTCTATTGTCTCCGATGTACCAGGCAAACTAAATCAAGCACAGCTCAAGTATTTGACCTATGTATTTGACCTCTGTATAATAATAATTGATCATATGCTAGCAAAGACTTGTTTGTTTTTTCAACTGAGATCTGAAAGATTATGCCAAATCATCTGTTTACAAGTTTGGCATTTCTGTTGGTCATGCTTACATGTCCATGATCCATATACACTCCAACAGGGTTTCTCAAACCACTCCAAAAGGTGTAACCAGAGAAACATGGATGCCAAAAGTCCTGCTGTAAATATGTGTTATTTATAAATATATTTAATTTCTTTGTTAATATATGTTTATTCAGAGACATTGGTACATTTACACGACATTTCAGATAATATTTCTAAGCATAGCACATATCCACAAATGAAAGAAGTTTACTTTAATTGAATTATGACATTAGATTGTATCCACAAGAAGACCTTCTCATCGATGGTTGGAGAGGAATGTCTCAATGCATGATGGGAAAACATGGCAGAACCATAGCTACACACTGCATGGCAGTTTGCTTTCTGTCCTTCCTCTGAGAACAAGTGAGCTCTTGAACTTTCAGCGTGTTTTCTGTTTCCAAACACTTGTCTTACACTGAGTGTACAAAACATTAAGAACACCTTCCTAATATTGGGTTGTACCCCCTTTTGCTCTCAGAACAGCCTCAATTCGCAGGTGCATGGACTCTACGAGGTGTCGAAAGCGTTCCACAGGGATGCTGGCCCATGATGACTCTAATGCTTCCCACAGTTGTGTCAAGTTGGCTGGATGTCCTTTGGGTGGTGGACCATTCTTGATATACACAGGAAACTGTTGAGTGTGAAAAACCCAGCAGCGTTGCAGTTCTTGACACATTCAAACCGGTGCGCCTGGCACCTATTACCATACCCTGTTCAAAGACATTTAAATATTTTGTCTTGCCCATTCACCCTCTGAATGGCCCATACACAATCCATGTCTCAATTGTCTCAAGGCTTAAAAATCCTTCTTTAACCTGTCTCCTCCCCTTCATCTACACTGATTGAAGTGGATTTAACAAGTGGCATCAATAAGGGCTCATAGCTTTCACCTGGATTCACCGGGTCAGTCTGTCATGGAAAGAGCAGGTGTTCCTAATGTTTAATACACTCAGTGTAGCTTCTCATGTTTATTTCACAAATTTGATTGATTGATCGATGAGAT
The DNA here is from genome assembly GCF_002910315.2 of Salvelinus sp. IW2-2015. Taxonomy (NCBI): domain Eukaryota; kingdom Metazoa; phylum Chordata; class Actinopteri; order Salmoniformes; family Salmonidae; genus Salvelinus; species Salvelinus sp. IW2-2015. The sequence goes on from NC_036873.1 coordinate 4,861,433, forward strand.
CGATCATGATACTTGTAATGCTGAGAGTTTGTCTCATTGGATGTTGAGAGTGTAGATGGGGTCGGTGGCATACGGGGGGGTGGAGCCTATGTTCCATAGGACAAGTCTTTGGGGTAAAGGGTGAAGGGTTGAGGCTTGGTTGAAGGGTGAAGGGTTGAGGCTTGGTTCTACCGTGTTGAATGGTTTAACCAACTGTGCCTTCAGGAGTCTGCCTTTTAGCCTTCCTCTTGGCAACACAACACCATGGTGTTAGAGACAGACCCATGCTGTTAAAGCCAGACCCATGGTGTTAGAACCAGACCCATGGTGTTAGAGCCAGACCCATGGTGTTAGAGCCAGACCCATGGTGTTAGAGCCAGACCCATGGTGTTAGAGCCAGATCCATGGTGTTAGTAGCCAGACCTGGTGTTTAGAGGCAGACCTGGTGTTAAGAAGCCATGGTGGTTAGAACAGACCATGGTGTTAGAAAGCGCATGGTGTTTAGACCCAGACCATGTGTTAGAGCAGACCATGGTGTTAGAACAGACATGTGTTAAAAGACCCATGGTGTTAGAGCCAGACCCATGGGTTAGAGCCAGACCCATGGTGTTAGAAAGACCCATGGTGTTAGAGCCAGAACATGGTTCGAGCGACCATGGTGTTACAGACCATGGTGTTAGAGCCAGACCCATGGTGTTAGACAGACCTGGTGTTAGAACAGACCATGGTGTTAGAGACGCATGTAGACCCATGGTGTTAGACCAGACCCATGGTGTTAGAGCAGACCATGGTGTTTAGAGCAGACCCATGGTGTTAGAGACAGACCCATGGTGTTAGAGCCAGACCCATGCTGTTAGAACCAGACCCATGGTGTTAGAGCCAGACCCATGGTGTTAGAGACAGACCCATGGTGTTAGAACCAGACCCATGGTGTTAGAGGCAGTAAATTGCAACTTATTTCCTTTATTTTTTTAAACATGTACATATTGTTTATATTCACATGTATTTATCATGTCTATCAGGCTTTACAAATGTTAACTTCATACTGGCATTGCCCGGTTACAATGTGATGTCATGACTGCCATTTTTTGTTGCTTGTTGTAATGGTTCTATACCTTTTATTTTCTCTAATGTTTTGTAAAAATGGCCACCGTGGTTTGTTGTGAAACGTTTGTATGTCGTCTCAGAAGGTTCCACGCTAAGGACACACACACACAGGAAGATGGAAATGAAAAGCCCCAAGACAAGGCTGTCAGCATGTCACCAATTAACATGTCTGTTCCTGGGTTTGTTGTCATGCCACATCTAGCCACTGTCAGTCACCTGAGTCCTGCTTTCAGCTCTACATTTCAATAAAGACAGTGTTTGCACCCAGGGCTACAGTGTATTCACCTGGGGAGGGGGGCTTGTCAGTGATGGATCATGTTGGGCATGTGTGTTTGTGAGAGAGAAAAGAATGGTGAGAGAGAGAGGGTGGTAGAGAAAAATAGTGTAATAGAGGGATGGAGAGAGGGGGGGGGGGCAGAAGGAGAGAGGGGGGTGAAAAAAGAGCGAACCTGGCTGCAGGACTGTCCGGTTTACAAGATAAATCCCTTGAAGGATGCTTCCCCTAACGTGGCTCCAAAGAACCAGTGTGAGGCCTTCGTACAGGAAAGAACCCCAAGAGGTCCAGCAACAGGGTCTGAGGTGCTCTGCAGTCTGCACTGTGAGAATGTCAGCCTTTTCTGTCTGGAGGATAAGTCTCAAAGAAACATAGAAATAACAACTTTATCTGTGAGTTGTTTATAAATACTCTATATAGACTTCCTTCAATGAATCATCTTGGTTTAACAAACCTTTTTTTGCTATGCAGATCATATGATTTAGGCTGATTAAAGATGAGTTTGATAAACTTCAACCGTTTCTATGTAGAAGCGGAAGAGGAGGCCAGGATAGCTGCTCTGAGGGAGGAAGATGAGGTGAGGATAGTTGTTCTGAGGGAGGAAGATGAGGTGAGGATAGTTGTTCTGAGGGAGGAAGAGGAGGCCAGGATAGTTGCACTGAGGGAGGAAGAGGAGGTGAGGATAGCTGCACTGAGGGAGGAAGAGGAGGTGAGGATAGCTGCACTGAGGGAGGAAGAGGAGGTGAGGATAGTTGTTCTGAAGGGGGAGGAGGAGGTGGAGGATAGTGCATAGTTCTGAGGGGGAGGAGGAGGTGAGGATGTTGTTTTTATTTTTCTAGAAGAGTTGGAAGGGGGAGGGAGGAGGAGCAGAAGAGTAGATGATGAAGGGAATATTGAGGAGATGAGCAGAGAGATATCGTCACAGCAACTAACTAGGATAGTAAGTAATAGTGTAATGTCCATTAATCAACAAATATGTTTTATTAACATTCAAGAAACTCAAGCAAATATTGAAAAAAAAATGTGAAACATCAAATACCAACCAGTGGTTATGACTGTTTCTCAACTTGTTTTCAAGGATAAGCTTTGCTTCAACTATATTCATAAATCACCTCACTGAAGTACCTCACTAGAGGTGTTCTCTAACGGTTTGTTCACTGTTCAGAGGTTTCCCTGTTAAATACACAAGGAGAGAAGTTTGTAGCAATTATAAGAAAGCAGCTGCGTTCTGATCTCTGTGCTACTGTGAGGAGAGTGAGGTCTTGGTGGGAAAATGCCTTGCATGTACCATGGAGGTGCCACATTTACCAGTCTCCACTGTCTCTCCTTTCCTTCTTCTGGACAGACTATCACACCACGGGTCTAGTTGTTACTGTCCCCTACCTCAACCTCCCAGCTGTGTGTCCCTGAGTTAAAGCCCTCAGAGCCCAAGACCATTTTTAGTAGTATATAAAACCTCTCTGGGTTGTCAGGAAGCTGCTCTCTCTTTATTGTTAAGGCATGGTCGGTCCTCAGACAGTAGCCAAGATAGGTCATTAAGAAAAAATGGATTATCTATTTCTCCCCTTTTTAATGTTACAAGTACATGGAAATCAACAATCTGTCTCTGTCTTCATAGTGTAAAGTCTACAAACGTAGTCCACTCTGTTCGTAACAGATTCTAGTTTTGGAAAAATAAAACTGTATTGAGATCCAATTTTTCCTCGATGAGAAAATTAGCAGAATGTCAGCCAAAATCCATCTCGCTCAATCTTCTCCCACTGCCGGCCACTGCGCTTCCTCTCACCACCATATTTAGTAGTGAGTGGTAACACCAACCGGATGCTTCACATACACTACCGTTCAAAAGTTTGGGGTCACATAGAATTGTCCTTGTTTTTGAAAGAATATTCTATCAATCATCCAATGTCTTAACTCAATAATTCTCCACTTCTATTATTCCATCAATCTCAGCGAATATCTTGATAGAATCAATTATCTAGTAATAGATATATTCAAGGATATTGTTGCCATTCTTAATAATATTCTTTATCAACTTCATTCGCTCCATCGGTTCTCAATATCTGATTCATATATTGTCAGATATCATCCATATCCGATTTCTATCAAATAGTCTCATTCAATATCATTCTATCATATCTATCATATCCATTCTAGCATATCTATCATATATTCAATATCTATCGAATATACACTTCTGATCAATATCCATTGTCATGTCTCATGATCTTATTGCAATTCAGTGGCAGGTTCCCTACTCTATCAATGTCTATCAATATAATAATTTAGTCCAAACTATACATTCTAATCATTAATAATATCAATAATCCGCATTCTATCAATCAGATAGTATATCACATTCGTTATCAATATCTACAAATAAGTTAGTCAATCTGTACGATTTATCAGGACTATCCATATTATGCAATATTATCTCATATGTTGTACTATCACTATATTCGAGTATTCAAGAATTACATGTCCTATCAATAATCTAGTTCAATATTCTACTCCAATATTAGCACATTCTATCCTTTCAAAAGTTTGAGGTCACTTGGAAATCTCCTTGTTTTTGAAGAAAAGCACCACAAAAAAATTGCTTTTCTTTCAAAAACAAGGACATTTCTAAGTGGGCCCCAAACGTTTTAGCAGTAGTGTACATCCGGTGAAATATCTGTCTCATTGTTCAATCTGTGACCATAGTATAGCCAAAGATTTGTATAGCTATTTGTCAGTTTTATGTCAGGTAACTTAGCTAGCTAGCTAGCCAACCAAGGTTAGAAAACTTGCTAGCTAGCGTGCTAGCTAATACTAGTACTGCCAACTCTCAAGCATTGACCGTGAGACACGCATTTGACCCTGTTCACACTCTCTCACGGCACACCTTAAATCTCACGCAATGAAAAGTACTGTTTTTATTTTTCTGTTTGGGTAGGCTGTCATTGTAAATAAGAATTTGTTCTTAACTGACTTGCCTAGTTAAATAAAGTTTAAAATATATATATACTTGTACTTTTGATACTTACGTATATTTAAAACCAAATACTTTGACTTTCACTTAAGTAGTAGTTTACTGTGTGACTTTCACTTAAGTAGTATTTTACTGGGTATTTCACTTTTACTTCAATCATTTTCTATTAAGGTATGTTTACTTTCAAGTATGACAATTGGGTACTTTTTCCACCACTGGCTATCAGTACACTATAATTACAAGTAAGTACCCCTCAAGATAAACTTAATTCTAACTAGCCAAATCCTATGTAACACCTAGTAATTACATTGCAAATATTAAATGTACTCTACATTGTACTAGTGTGTTTATTCTCTCACTTGGATCGCACTTTCAAAAGCTTTAAAATGAGGGCCAGCTTGTCAGGATGGGTAATGTACTGTAAAAGTACCCATTCATTACAAATAAGTACCTCTCAAGATAGACTTCATTTTCACTAGCTAAATCCTGTATAAGAAATAGGAATTACATTGTACTTAGACAAACAACACATGTGCTTTGAAATAGTGTCTTATTCCTCCTCTGGGATGACACTCGTATTACATCTGCTTTCGTAAGCTCAACCAAGTTAACCCAGATGGCATGCTTTATTTTGGGGGAATGTGCTTGCAACAATGTTGACTGGAGATATATTTTGAAAGGTACACATTCATGGTTAAGTAATTAGAGCCTATGAACATAGAGTATAATCTCTCAAAAACCCAGCGCAGCCACAAGGGATCCCAAACTTTGTCACAGTTGTTAATTAATCGGATGCAGCTGAGAAGAAGCAAAACACAAAGTTGGGGAATTTAGTGGAAACCTGCCCATTTGTAGCGAGCATGGTAACAAGCATTCATTGCTACACTTCTGTAGTTACAGACCACAATTACTACCAGGTACATGTTGTTAGTACATTGTAAAATATGAATTGTTACAGTTACTGTAACTACAATACTTGTTACAGTGTATTTACACGTGTGATTACACAGTAATAAAGACCCTTGAAAGGAAGTGTTAACCTAAATTCACATGATTTGTCGGTTTTTATTGATTGACAGATTGTTATTGATTGTTTGATTGTTAAGTACATTTAATATGTCCTTTTGTTCCTCTGCAGAACTTTAATAGCCTCTGAGCCGCCTGGTCCCCCGAGCTTAGATGAACGGTTCACTGCAGCTGTAATCAGTCTGGTAATTACTTTAAGGCCTTGAGGGAAAGTTAAGTGACCTGCCTCCTCTCTCTCTCTTCTCTTTCACTCTGAACCTAACCAAATGTAGCAGGCGTAGAAGATACAAAAAAAACTGTTGGGGGAGGTTCTCTTCTGCACTGTTCAACCAATCCAGTAAATGTGGAGGAGGAGTTAAGATGGAGTGTCACCTTGTCAACATCCAAAAGAGGAAGTGGTATCACAGGCTCTCTTTCCATTTCCCCTGAAAACCGGATGCATCCGATTGTTTTGCGACCCTGCAGGGGGTCTGACTACATTCCTAACGAAAATAATGTACTTTTTACTCCATGCATTTGCCCTGGCACCCAAAAGTACTCGTTACATTTCAAAGGCTTAGCAGGACAAGAAAAAAGTCAAATTCACACAGAGAACATCCCTGGTATTACCTACTGACTCTGATCTGGTGGACTCACTAAACACAAATGCCTCGTTTGTAAATGATGTCTGAGTGGTTAAGTGTGCCCCTGGCTATCTATAAATAACATAAATCAAGAAAATGATGCAGTCTGGTTTGCTTCAGCAAATACTTTCAGACTTTTACTAAAATTTTACTTTAACTTAATTAAGTAGTATTTTACTTTTACTCAAGTAGTATTTACTTTTACTTAAGTATGACAATTGGGTGCTTTTTCCACCACTGCAAACACCTGGGCAACCTGCAGTTCACAGTCTGGGAGAAGATGCAGGTGGTTGGGAAATACAATGAGTATTAATTCAATCAATCAATCACATTTTATTTTGATTAAATATAAATATTGCAATACAGTATACAGGGAACCAGTATAGTCTAAAATCACAGATATTTGTATTGTGTCTAGTTTTCTCTGTTCAGCTCCTGTGATTCTTGAGCCAAACACCGCCCACCCGCGTCTCATTGTGTCTGAGGATCTGATGAGTGTGAGACGCAGTGAAGAGCAACAGCAGCTTACTGTCTAAACAGAGAGGTTTAAAAGATATGTATGGCTCCTGGACTGAGGGCTTAACTCAGGGACTCACCACTTGGATGTTGAGGTAGGGGACAGTTATGAATGGTCACTGGATGTTATACAAGAGTCGGTCCAGAGGAAGGAAGCAGTTAGGAGCAGTAGCGGTCCATTAAAATCCCTGGGGAAGCCAAGCCCCTCCCCCCAAACGCCATATTACAACCTATTTGTTGTGATACTTGTGTTGTTTGCTCTATAAACTGTTAATTCATATGTCTTGACACCATGATATATAGGTCTAAAGGCCGAGACAATAAGAAGACACAGTGGCAGAATAAATTCAACCACAAAACCGGACAGCAAACTCTGTCCAGTGAATTATTGAATGTAACAAACAGTTACATGACCTACAGCATGGTCAAGCAAGTTCATGTTTCTAACATTTTCGGACCACTAAACAACTATTGATTTAGAACCACAGAGAGCTACAGGAGCTGCCTCCACTATTCCAGCACCATTTTAACTTCAACATTTCAACATCATCAAATCACCTCTGCTTAGTCTAATACAGTGATAACTAAAAGATACCAAAAAATGATTTAGTCCAATCAACGTAAGCTAAATATGATGTGGCTGTCCATGGTTCTGATATCTGTGTGCATTCGTGCAAATAGTAAACCATGTTGACTCACCCTATTTGTAGAGAAACGCCAATGCCATCCTCCTCTCTTTCATGTTGAGAAACGGTCTATGACTGTCATACAGTACACTCTTTTATTTTTTGTTGTCCTAGGCTACCTGGCTAACATGCTTGCTTGCTAGCCTAACTTCCATTCATGGGCAACAGTAGCTAGTTAACATTAGCCGACTACATCTAGCTACATATTGAACATCCATCGTCTCAGGCCAGGGGCACAACAATGTATGAATTAATGGTTGGATCAGAATCGCCTTTATAATCATTGGTCAGTACGGAGAATTGAGTAAAACCACAAGTCCAAATGCCTATCTCCATCCATGGCTAACTTAGGAAAGGGACAATTTTAGCTAGCTAGCCAGCGGAGGACAACAACACAACAATGCAACAATTCAAGTTTTTCTGTCAATGACATATGCTCTCAATGGGATTTGATAGGAGTGACGCCAAATCCAAGCTGCTTTCCCTTGACACTTTCTTTTTGGTGCACCAGGACCATTCACAGTTGAGCTCGCTCAGTTTAGCTCAAAGCTGATTGGCTAATTTTGTATACTTTTTTGTCAAGGGAGGCCAGATGCTCGCTGGCTTCCCTTGCCTTCAATGCTACGGGCGGCATCAATGTCATAGTGGTTTGGAACAGACATCATCAGATCGATGGCCTACACTTAGAGACAGATGGGCGCTGTTTCACTCGGAGGCTTTCTCATGTGAGATACATTCAGACTATTGTGAATTGAAGGAAAATGATGAAACACAGAGAGACGAAAGATCATTTATTTTATGTTTTATCATTTTTATATTGGTCAATTATTTTGGGAAGGCTAGCATCCCTGGGCATCCATGAATACACACCACTGGTTAGGAGTGGATACTGGTGACTGAAACAGTTTGATGATAAATACACAGCACAGTCTCCACCAGAGCCCTTGACCTGACCATTGACCTAACAGTAGACCTGATTGTAGACCTAACAGTAGACCTGACTGTAGACCTGACAGTAGACCTGACTGTAGACCTAACAGTAGACCTGACAGTAGACCTGACAGTAGACCTGACTGTAGACCTGACAGTAGAACCTAACAGTAGACCTTGACTGTAGAAAATGACGTAGACCTGACTGTAGACCTGACTGTAGACCTAACAGTAGACCTGACAGTAGACCTGACAGTAGACACGGTACCTGACTGTAGACCTGACTGTAGACCTGACTGTAGGCCTGACAGTAGACACGGTACCTGACAGTGGACCTGACAGTAGACACGGTACCTGACAGTAGACACAGTACCTGACAGTTGACCTGACAGTAGACCTGACAGTAGACCTGGAACCTGACCTTTGACCTGACAGTAGGTCTGACAGTGGACCTGACCTTTGACCTGACAGTAGATCTGACAGTGGACCTGACCTTTGACCTGACCTTTGACCTGACAGTAGACACAGTACTTGACAGTTGACCTGACAGTAGACACAGTACTTGACAGTTGACCTGACAGTAGACCTGACAGTAGACACGGAACCTGACCTTTGACCCGACAGTAGACCTGACAGTAGACCTGACAGTGGACCTGACAGTGGACCTGACAGTAGACCTGACAGTAGACCTGACAGTGGACCTGACAGTAGACCTGACAGTAGACCTGACAGTAGACCTGACAGTAGACCTGACAGTGGACCTGACAGTGGACCTGACAGTAGACCTGACAGTAGCGTATAAACTTCCGAGGATCAAAGGAAAGCTGTCCTTCTCTGACCCTCATAACAGCACATACAGACGTTCACACACACTTTCACTGATAGTTTTTTCAGACAATTGCTGTAAACTCCACCCTCTGAGGATCTTACCATTCAAGGCCTCTGTAACAGTGGAAAAGCTCAGTCATGTTACATCTCCACTGCCTGCGCAGCTACGGGGAGATTCATATTACTATGGTTTGTGTTGCATACTCATTACATCACTGATTAGTCCCTACCCAAGGTTCCTAACCGCTCCCGAGTGGGGCAGCTGTCTAAGGCACAGCATCTCAGTGCAAGAGGCGTCACTACAGTCCCTGGTTCGAATCCAGGCTGTATCATATCCGGCTGTGATTGGGAGTCCCATAGGGCGGCGCACAATTGGCCCAGCGTCGTCTGGGTTAGGGTTTGACCGGGGTAGGCCGTCATTGTAAATAAGAATTTGTTCTTAACTGACTTACCTAGTTAAATAAAGGTTAAATTGCATAGGCCTGCATATTATTATTTTGTATAGGCCTACAGATAAATTGGTTTATAAAGGCCTTGATTGCCAATAGTCTGCAAATAGTAATAAATGGTGATAAACATTGATTGAAATTGTGAGCTTGTCCTTTAGCTGCTTGCAAAATTGCTTCCTTTTTCCTCATGTTCAGCTGTTGTCAGAGAAGGGACAGTGTGGTGGGGCTTGTCCCTGGGTGAGGGTAGCTGTATCTCTCAGACCGTCTAGCCCAACCTCTTAGCCACCCCCCCCCCCCTCCTAGCCCCTATGCTTCCTGATTTCTCTACGTGCGCTCACTGAGGTATTATAAGAACGCGTGCACTGCCATGCCAAATAAGTTTCCTGGTCTCAGAAAGCTCCACCCCTTTGGAATAAAAGGAACAAGCTCAGTTACTCCCAGTGACTAGAGACTGCCTTTACACAGCAAGGATTACTAGCCAAACACTGACCTCAAGCTGCTGCTGGCTGAATCACAGTTTCGTTTCTAAAGCCTTGAAAGTTAACTTTGGTACTAGGCAGAGGGTGAATCTTAATGTCATACTCCTCGTGTCCTCCCTCCTTGCCTCCTTCTCAAAACCCATTGGATGAGAAAGCCAGAGGTCCCGCCCCCCTAACTTTCTCCTCCAATGGGTTTTGAGAAGGCGGGAGAGAAGATGCGAGGAGTATGACATTGAGATTCTCTCTAAGTCATTCCAGAGGAGGGAGTGTCTCAAAAACAGAATGGCTTCCAGATCAGCTTCTCCTGAGGAGGATCTCTCCTGTCCTTTTTGCCATGAAATCTTCAAGGATCCTGTGGTCCTGTCGTGTAGTCACAGCGTCTGTAAAGCCTGTCTGCAGCAATACTGGAAACAGAGGCGATCTCAGGAATGTCCAGTGTGCAGGAAGAGAAGCAGATCAAAAGGCAATCCTCCCTGTAACCTGGTCTTAAAGAACCTGTGTGAGGCATTCTTACAGGAGAGGAGGCAGAGAGATTCAGGGGAGTCTGAGGAGCGCTGCAATCTGCACAACGAGAAACTCAAGCTCTTCTGTCTGGACGATAAACAGCCCATCTGTGTGGTGTGTCAGACCTCCAGAAAACATAAAAACCACAACTGCTGCCCCATAGACGAAGCTGCACAGTATCAAAAGGTACAGTAGCATAAACAGGTGAATTTAAAATACAGTACATATCAATCATATATCAAATATAATATACAGTTAGTATCAATGTGTTGTTGTGTTTATGGCAGTACTGCTGTGTGTGAAACCAGTGTCAAATATATATTTTCCAAGTATTTTTCTCAATATTCTGGAGAATATTGATGCAAATAATTTCCTACTTCCTGTAAAAACAGATCTATCCGGATTGAAGAGTACAAACATCTAACCACACACATATGATGTGACACCTAACTACTATACTCACATAACCTGGCTTGTACACAGAGGGGAACAGTCCATTCCCCTTCCCTCCATGTAGATCAACTCTGTAATGAAACAACAAAGTACAAATTCTCTTCAATAAAACAATTTCTCATTCCAGGAGGAACTCCAGACTTTCCTGAAGCCCTTACAGGAGAAGCTGGAGGTCTTTAATAAAGTTAAACAAACCTGTAACCAAACAGTAAAACACATTAAGGTGAGGATGCTGAGTTGTAAGAGAACATAGAATTGTATGGATTTTACTCAAAGTATTTTGTGGGTAAACTGTGAAAATGAACATTTAAATAATGTAATGCCTTTCCTCTCACTGTCTCCAGAGCAAGGCCCAGAGCACAGAGATACGGATTAGAAAGGAACATTTAAATAATGTAATGCCTTTCCTCTCACTGTCTCCAGAGCAAGGCCCAGAGCACAGAGATACGGATTAGAAAGGAACATTTAAATAATGTAATGCCTTTCCTCTCACTGTCTCCAGAGCAAGGCCCAGAGCACAGAGATACGGATTAGAAAGGAATTTGAGAAGCTCCATCAGTTTCTACGAGAGGAAGAGGAGGTGAGGATAGCTGTTCTGAGGGAGGAAGAGGAGCAGAAGAGTCAGGTGATGAAGGAGAAGATTGAGGAGATGAGCGGAGAGATATCATCACTTTCAGACACAATCAGAGCCTTAGAGAAGGAGCTGAGAGCTGAAGACATCTCATTCCTACAGGTCAGCGCTGCGCTCTCTAAGTTGACATGATGTGTTGGTATGTGTATCGGTTGACTGGTTAATATTGATTGATTGTTTCATTTAATCTTGTCTTCTGTTTTTTCAGAACTATAAGGCCACAGTGGTAAGGTAAGTGATCTGTCTGCTGTCTCTCTCTTCTCTGTGGTTCTGAACCCAACCCTACAGCAACACTGACTCCTGAACGTTCTTCCAGAACCCAGTGCACACTGCCGGATCCACAGCTGGTCTCAGGAGCGCTGATAGACGTGGCCAAACACCTGGGAAACCTGCAGTTCAGAGTCTGGGAGGCGATGCAGGGGATTGTGAAATACAGTAAATAAATATCAATTTATGATTATACTAAAATGCATTTATCTGCCTGACCGTCAACTGTGCAGTGCAAGTAACCAGTATCATTGACAGTGGTACACAACTATTATACATTTGACTTGTTCTTCCAGGCATCCAAAAATATATATATTTTTTTAAACAGCATCAACTAGAAATCACCCACAGTTCTAATCTAGTAAATCTGCTCTTTGCACTCAGGTCCTGTCACTCTGGACCCTAACACTGCCCACCCAGGTCTCGTCCTATCTGAGAATCTGACCATTGTGAAATGCACAAATGAGAAACAGCAGCTCCCTGATAACCCAGAGAGGTTTGATTACTATGCATGGGTCTTGGGTTCTGAGGGCTTTAACTCAGGGACACACAGCTGGGACGTTGAGGTTGGGAACAATACATTCTGGTCACTGGGTGTGATGGAAAAGTCTGTCCAGAGGAAGGGAGCAGTTAATACTGGACACTGGCGATTCTGGCACTTCAAAGGTAAATACGGTGCATTTTCCCCACCAGAATCAACCAGTGTCCTCCCTGTGGCAAAGAAACCCAAGAGGATCAGAGTGCAGCTGGACTGGGACAGAGGAGCGCTGTCATTCTCTGACCCTGATGAGAACACATGTTTACACACTATTACACACACTTTCACTGAGAGAGTCTTTCCGTACTTGGGTAGTTACTGCAAGCTCTCCCCTCTGAGAATCGTACCAGCGAAGGCCTCTGTAAACGTACAGCATAGTTAGAATCTCTGTCTAGTGCAACAGCATTTATTGATGATGATACGTGTGTCAATACATGTTTATAGGTCAAAAATCATCTTACAAATCAACTCCATTTTATTTTACAATGAACAGAAATTGTTGTTTGACAGTGAAATGTATAGAATGTTAAAGGTAATTGACCTCTATGAGTGTAAACCCCTTGTTCTTGATCAACCTTGTCACAGTGCACTACCACTGCCCTTCCCCTTCATGTGATGTTTCTGCTCATCTTAAAAATCTACTTGACAGTCAGTCACACTTCACTGTATATTCATTGTAACATTATTTGGGAAGCTTAGCCATTAGAGGCTTCTGTCTCTGGAGGATGCCAGACAGAGCGGAATAATAATTATAACGATTCCTATCTGGCTCAAAGAACCATGAAAAAGAAAGCAATCTAGTGGTGGGTTGTCTCAGAGAGAGGTGTTGATTCCTTTAGAACAACCAACCCAGGTACTTGGTGCTGCTACCTGCCCATTGGTCAGTGGGAAGGGTACAGAGTGTTCATACTGTAGGTAGGTGAGCTGACCGATGCCTGGTCAGTGAGGACTAGGTATGTATGAAGTGTCCTGGCAGTTGCACAGCTCTAGGTGGTTTGACCTGTTAGAAGACAGCCTGACCAGCCCTGTAGGCTTTGAACCTCAGCAGAGCAGGCCGACCGTCTGAGAGAAGGAGCTGTCAAACTAAACGTGAAGTATTCTATCCGCCCTGTGTATTGTAAATGATTTGTAAGGCCTGTTGTATGTCTTGTTATTACCAGTAATTCTCTATAATAAAATTGGACAAAAACGTGAATTTTCTCAGTGTGAGGTTTAAGAACAGCCAGAGTGCCAGGCTGTGTGTGTGCTGTCATACCAATGACTTGACAAGAACACACAGATGTGGGACCTGGCTAGGTTCAGAACAGGGCTGTTCGATGTCAGTCCTGGAGGGCCAGAACACTTCTGGTTTTCATCCTGTCCTTCTATTAAGGGACTAACTTAGACCTGGAACACCAGGTGAGCGCTATTCTACCTGGTAGAAACCCAAAACAGAAGTGTTTGGGCCCTCCAGGACCAGAATTGAGCAGCCCTGGTTAAGAACACTGAGGAGAACAGTACCACAATACGCAGGGTTCTAGTTGACTGAAAGTTCAACCCCTCATTCACATTGTCATCCGGACATTCACCTGCCCAAGGTAATATACTGCACAACACTGTAAAACTCAGCTCTCTCAGGACCAGGTGATTATTTACCTGTTCCATCTAAAAAGTATTTAAAGCAGGACTTCATCTCATTATAAACAGCCAGATTCAGAATTAAAACAGAACAAAATAATATTCCTCCTAAACTGTGACCTTCAGATCCTGCTAACCAAACAAGAGTGAGTCTTGGAAGTGACCTGTTGCCTCCAGAAGCAATTCTGGAGGAGGGAGTGTGAGAGAAAATGGCTTCCAGATCGTGTCTCCCAAAGGAGAGAAGATCTCTGCTGTCCTGTGTGCTATGACATCTTCAGGGATCCTGTCATCCTGTTATGTAGCCACAGCATCTGTTCATTGGTAGACAGCCATAGATTTTCAAGCTGATAAGTCAAAACTATAACTAGGCTACTCAGAAACATTCACTGTATTCTTGGTAAGCAACTCCAGCAACTCCAATAGGTTATTGTCCTGCTGAAAGGTGAATTCCTTTCCCAGTATCTGGTGGAAAGCAGACTGAACCAGGTTTTCCTCTTGGATTTTGCCTGTGCTTAGCTCCATTCCGTTTATTTTTTATCCCCAAAAATTCCCCAGTCCTAACGATTACAAGCATACCCATAACATGATGCAGCCACCACAATACTTGAAAGTATGAAGTTATGTGTTGGGTTAGATTTGCCCCAACTCGAACGCTTTTGTATTCAGGACAAAAAGTTAATTTCTTTGCCACATTTTTTTGCAGTGTTACGTTTGTGACTTGTTGCAAACAGGACGTGTGTTTTGGAATATTCGACTTTCGACTTTTCACTCTATCATTTAGGTTAGTATTGTGGAGTAACTACAATGTTGTTGATCCATCCTCAGTTTTCTCCTACCACAGCCATTAAACTTTGTAGCTGTTTTAAAGTCACCATTGGCCTCATGGTGAAATCCCTGAGTGGTTTCCTTCCTCTCCGGCAACTGAGTTAGGAAGGACGCCTGTATCTTTATAGTGACTGGGTGTATTGATACACCATCCAAAGTGTAATTAATAACTTCACCATGCTCAAAGGGATATCCAATATCTATTACCCTACAAATAGGTATCCTTTGCGAGGAATTGGAAAACCTCCCTGGTCTTTGTTTTAAATTCCGTCTAACACAACAAAATGTTGAAAAAGTCAAGGGCTGTGAATACTTTCTGAAGGCACTGTATATGGGGCAATTAGGATTTGTCATCTGTAATGGTTATGATAAATTAGGCATTGTTACGCACTATTGGTATATAGATAAATGTGCACATAAAAATATATATATACCTCCCAATTTGTTGTTGTTGTTGTTGAGTACCCATCCCTAGTTGCAGTGGTGGTGAAGTGGTTGAGGCTGTAAGGAGGAATAACAGCAGACAGCACCACCTAGTAGAGGCTGTAAGGAGGAATAACAGCAGACAGTACCACCTAGAGGCTGTAAGGAGGAATAACAGAAGACAGCGCCACCTAGAGGCTGTAAGGAGGAATAACAGCAGACAGCGCCACGTAGAGGCTGTAAGAAGGAATAAACTAGAGGGCTCTGGACTTCAATGGCAAACAGCACTCCTACTCTGAGAAGTTTGAGGGGTGTGTTTGTGGGGTGGTCCTGGAGGATGCCAATCCCATTGTAGACGAGGTGGAGTTCAAACCAGAAACCCTGATCAGTCTTCCTGGGATACAAGAAGTCCCCCACTGTCTACCTTTATCTCCTTCTCTTCCTCCCTCCATTTATCTTTCTGTGTGCCTGTCAACTGCTCTCTTTATCTCCTCTCTCTCTCCCTTCATCTATCTTTCTCTCGCTGTCTGTCAAAGCATGGATGTAAAATGTAATCCTATGTGTTGTTCTTATCTCCAGTAAGAAGCGGCGTGTGAACATTAACGTTCCTATGAAGTCTGAACAGGAGACCACACACAAGAACATCGAGGAGGACCACAAACTCCCCATAAAGATGTGTTGCATACTGAAAAATCACATTTCTTTGTGTACTGAATGTGTCTGTACATTTTTATTTTATTTAACTAGGCAAGTCAGTTAAGAACAAATTCTTATTTACAATGACTGCCTACTGGGGAACAGTGGGTTAACTGCCTTGTTCAGGGGCAGAACGACAGATTTTTACCTTATCAGTTCGGGGATTCGATCTAGCAACCTCTCGGTTACTGGCCCAACGCTCTAACCACTAGGCTACCTGCCGCCCCATAGGGAGAATAATAAAGATGAGGAAGGTTCTGAAACACCAGCAGCTACTGGCTGAAGTCCTCAACCTCTCACTTCAAACGCAGAGTCCCTGTCATCAAGGTAACACACTTAAGCGATAATGCCCGGGATAAGCTGGTGTTTGGAGGATATATTGGCACGGGTGTTGTTAGGCCCGAGAGGAAGTCCATGGCTGGCAAACCGTGCCAATATATCCTCCCAACACCAGATTCCAGGGCAATATTATTTTTATACAATGGGTTAAAAACATATTTGAATGATTGCCATATTTTCATTAAAAACATTTATTTTGATTAATTTATTCATAATATTTCATCCTTCCACAAGATATAGTCCCGACACAAATCTAGGGTTGCTACCCAAGCCGGCTGATCGTTCGTTCTATTGGTTCGTTTGCCAGAGACGCGACACCAGTCCATCAGTTGTTTTGCTCTGCATCTACGGAAGCGACCCAGTCGTATATATTCTTTTTGAAGTTTAACCTGACTAAGTTAGACGTAGTTGGCTAGCTTGCGAGAAAGGGAGAAGAACGTTGCCAGCCAGTATGGCAATGGAACATTTAGAAGGAATGACTGGGTCGCGTCCAGATACAGAACAAAATGACTGGGTCGCGTCTCTGGCAACCGAACCAATAGAACGAACAAACAGCCGGCTTGGGTAGAAACCCTAGATTTGTGTCGGGACTATATCTTATGGAAGGATGAAGTAGTATGAACAAATAAATCAAAATAACATTAATAAAAATGTCAATCATTATTTTAATATGTTGGTAATCCATTTAAAAGTGATAATGCTCAGCTGTCTGGCAACTTGGAGAAACCCCAGTCAGAGGAGACACTGGGAGGAGAGGAATGGAGAAGCCCCTGTAGTTTGTTTGAGACCGGACCAACTGGACTGATGCCACTGCTGCATAGTTTGATGCGTTTACATAGGCAGCCCAATTCTGATCTTTTTTGTCTCACTATTTGGTCTTTTGAACAATCACATCAGATCTGATTAGTCAAAAGACCAATAAATCTGAATTGGGCTGCCTGTATAAAACGCAGCCTGTGAGAACAAGACATTGGCGGCTCAAAGAACAATTGACACCTTTTATTTGCTCTTATTTTATTAAGCATAACTTTGAACAATACTCCATGTAAACAGTAAAAATCAGCACCTTGGTAGTCAGACAGAAGAGTGGTCCTGGAGAGACAACTGGAGGAAACCAGGGCTACGTTCAGGAGGGAACGTTAGAAATGTCTTGTGTAGAGCAGTTTCACTATTCTATATGACAGAGAAGCATGGCTCTTCTATATAGTAGGCCTGTATTTCTATCTGAACATTCTAGAATGTTTAATCCCACTGGACGCCAGCCATGTATACTTCAGGGAGTATACATCTAACAGATCGGTGGGATACTAGCCAAGATGGTGGATAAATGTCTTACTCAGGCTGTTTACCATTGAAGAAAATGGTCACAGTTGCGGTCTATTTAAGGGGTGTCTCCCCCATAGACACCAAAGGGATAGCGACTGGGTCTGGTCTACTTAGTTCATTGACTGTATATGAACCAGAAACAACGAGGGAGTAGGATGTCTCTCTTCCGTCTGACACTAATCTTCGGGAGCTGCTGTGTCTGCTGGTTTTCCAGTCAGACTGATTTAGACCTGGGCAACCAGGTTTGTGTCTGAGCAATCTGTGAATCATTGGATCAATGCATCTCCCAGAGTTCCCCTGCCCTGTCCTAACATGAGCAACAAACTACTTAAAACAAAAGAATTTCCTGACTTCACCCATCCACTAAACACAACCGTCAGTCATTGATATCTGTTCGTAGGCCTTTACAGAGCCCTCCCAGCTGCCGGTAAAGTTGACACAATAAGTTAGTTGTAAAAACAGGAGACAGGAGCAGTCCGTGATTCAAGGCTGGTCGTATTGCTTCAAATCTGCAGTATTCACTAGCAGCAGGCGTCACTATATTACAGTAGCTGGGAGTCTCCCCAGACTACAAACATGGAACCTTCATCATGCATGATTCAGATTGAGGATACATCAATCAATAATCAGCACTTAAGGGCTCTAATCAAGTGACTATTCAGTGTTCGAACAAGATGCAAGGAACGGCATGAGTAGATACCTGGGGGCGATTACAAAACGCCAATGAAGATTCAATACGTGACAAAACATGCCATTGTCCTTGCAGTAGTACCATCTAGAACAGAGACCGCATCCAAGCATCCCTCAGGTGGTCATCATCATCATCATCATCATCCAGAACAGAGACCGCATCCAAGCATCACTCAGGTGGTCATCATCATCATCAAAACATTGAAACAAGTGAAACAGACAGAAGATGATTTTTGGAATAAACCAGATGTTCTGCTGGTCATCACGCATCCTTTCACTGTCACCAAGCTCAGATGGCGCCGACAGAGATGGTCGTCTCGAGTCCTTAGAAAACTATGCAGTATTTTGACTTTTGATTTCTCATCCGTATATTTATATGTACATATTCTTATTCCATCCCTTTAGATGTGTGTATTAGGTAGTTGTTGTGGAATTGTTAGATTACTTGTTAGATATTACTGCACGGTCGGAACTAGAAATCACAAGCATTTCGCTACACTCGCATTAACATCTGCTAACCATGTGTATGTGACCAATAAAATTTGACCTCCGATATCAGGCTATAGTCCCAAAACAGTGTTCTGGCACTCCAGTGTGTGTCTGTGGGGTCTGAGACCAAGGTTTGGACACTGGATAAGGGAGTGGGGAATCACCAGTCACGGAGATCTTTTTAATCCACATTTAGTCTAGCTGGTGGTCAGGGGCTAATGCCAGGCCCTAAAAAAAAGAGTTTTGGTCCCAATAAAAGATTTAAAACCAGTTGTGATTTCAGAGTCAATAATGTATGCATTCATTTGGATTGACCTCAAGTATAAAAAAAAGTATCACAGAGCTAAAGAGAACCAGTCAGTGGATTTATTAAGAACGGTTAATGTTTGTTAGCTGTAAACAGGAAGGACGTTCTAGTGACCATAGTTACCAAGAGGCTCACAAATCCCAGAGAACGGGAAGATTTGTTGGTAGAAAAATTATTCAAAGTGAGAAAAAGAGACTTTCCAGAATTCTTGAAGCATCCCAGGATTCCGACAAAGAGTCGTTTGGGTTTCCTGAAGAGTGTGTGTGTGTGTGTGTGGGTGTGTAAGGGCTTTGTGTTGATCCAGAGGTAGAAGAGGGGATCATGGTATCTCTGACTCCCGCTCGATGCCGACGTACTTCAGAGCATCAGCCTGACTGTACCTGAGAGAGAAACATGACCAGTTAGCTAGAGATGTCAAACCAACCACAAAGCGTGTGAGTGCAAGCGTACGTATAAAAGCCGGGTTTACAGTTACTCTAACGTCATGTCAGTAGACAATTAGAATGCGACAAGTGTTGATGGTTAAAAGACTTCATTTATAATCCGGAGGAATGTCTGAAGACTGTCAGTTTCCTTGTCTCACAGGCATGAAGAAAGTGAATGTCTCTGCGACTGTTGCAACATTCATTGTCGTGGTTACTGGGCTGCTACAGCAACAAGACCAAATCCATCTGTGCAGAGACTGTGGGTCTGAAATAGTGCAGTAGCATTACCTGCTTTTACTTTAGTCACTCACAACCGTAAGCCGTTTTCTGTAAGCTCGCCATTACCTTGTAAATAATGTTGTGGGTTTATGTTCCTCAATGAATAAAAAGTGGCTGCAGTTAAGGCCCTGTCAGCTATACTTGGGTCATTAACGAGCTAACAACGAACCAAAACATTGTTTAAAAAGTTGCTTTTAGTCACCTGTCTTGCTAAATTGACATTTACGTCATTTCATTTTAAACTGAGGGGTTTATTGCAGTTCAAACTCAACTCTGGACCACTAATAAAGGGACTGGTTTCCACCTAGGAGACCAGGTATGTGCAATTAATTATCAGGTAGAACAGAAACCCAGAAGGTTCCGGACCTTGTAGGGTAAGAGATAAATACCCCTGAAATAGAGAAAGTATGCTATTTGGAACACCAGGCTGCTGAGGTCATGCAGAGACTGTCGTTTTGTGTTTATACTTCTTCATAACGATGACACGTTTGATGTCGGACGACAGAATGTTCATGATGTCGCTGCGACAGAGGTCTACAGTCATGTCCATAGACCCAAATAATTAATTTTAATCATTCTAAAATTGATTAAAAATACTTTTTCCCCCTCATCAATCCACAGACACACACACACACACCCATAATGCCACAGCAAAAACAGGTTTAGACATTTCTGCAAATGTAAAAAAAATAATAATAATATTCAGACCCTTTGCTATGAGACTCAAAATTGAGCTCAGGTGCATCCTGCTCCCATTTATCATCCTTGAGATGTTTCTCTTGATTGGAGTCCATCTGTGGTAAATTCAATTGATTAGACAAAAAATGTCTGCAGCATTGAAGATCCCCAAAAACACAGTGGCCTCCATCATTCTTAAATGAAAGAAGTCTGGAACAACCAAGACTCTTCCTAGAGCTGACCCCCTGGCCAAACTGAGCAAATTGGTGAAGAAGGGCCTTGGTCAGGGAGATGACCAAGAACCCGATGTTCACTTTGACAGAGCTTTGACAGAACCTTCCAGAAAGGAAACCATCTCTGCAACACTTCACCAAACAGGCATTTATGGTAGAATGGCCCGAAGGAAGCCACTCCTCAGTAAAAGTCACATGACAGCTCACTTGGAGTTTGCCAAAAAGCACCTAGACTCAGCCCATGTGAAACAAGATTCTCTGGTCTGATGAAACAAAGATTGAACTCTTTGGCCTGAATGCCAAGCGTCACATCTGGAGGAAACCTGGCATCATCTCTACAGTGAAGCACGGTGGTGGCAGCATCATGCAGTGGGGATGTTTTTCGCAGTAGGGACTGGGAGACTAGTCAGGATCGAGGGAGAGATGAACGGAGCCAAGTACAGAGAGATCCTTGATGAAAACCTGCTCCAGAGCACTCAGGACCTCAGACTGGGGTGAAGGTTCACCTTCCACAGGACAACAACCCTAAGCACACAGCCAAGACAACGCAGGGGTGAATTCAGGACAAGTTTCTGAATGTCCTTGGGTGGCCCAGCCAGAGCCTAGACTTGAACCCAATCAAACATCTCTGGAGAGACCTGAAAATAGCTGTACAGAGCTGCTCCCCAACTAAACTGAGAGTTTGAGATGATCTGCAGAGAAGAATGGGAGAAACTCCCCAAATACAGGTATGCCAAGTTTGTAGCATCAGACCCAAGAGGTGCTTCAACAAAATACTGAGTAAAAGATCTGAATACATATGTAAATTAGATATCAGTTTTTTGCTTTTAATACATTTGCAAACTTTTCTAAAAACCTGTTTTTGACTTGTCATTATTTAGTATTGTGTGTAGATTGATGAGGCAGGGAAAAAAACATTTAATCAATTTTAAAATGAGGCCGTAACGTAACAAAATGTGGAAAAAGTCAAGAGGTCAATGAGGCCCTGTACCTTAAGAGTTAGTCATTGAGACCAAACGGGGAGGGAAATCGACACCCTCCTCAGAGTATTCACATGGACACGTGCTGAGTAGTACGATCCTAGTTGACCCGGCCGCCAGGCTGCAGACTGGCTGGTTAGTAACCCTGTTGACCCGGCCGCCAGGCTGCAGACTGGCTGGTTAGTAACCCTGTTGACCCGGCCGCCAGGCTGCAGACTGGCTGGCTAGTAACCCTGGTTGACCCGGCCGCCAGGCTGCAGAGACTGGCTGTTCAGTAACCCTGTTGACCCGGCCGCCAGGCTGCAGACTGGCTGGTTAGTAACCGACTGTTGGTACCCGGCCACAGGCTGCAGACTGGCTGGTTTAGTAACCTGATAGACTGACCTGTAGTCAAGAAGAGCTCCTCTCCAGTCTGGATGGTTTCTCTTAGCGAAGTCCCTTACCTGTGGTCCCCATTCACCATCATCACTGCAGAGAGAGGAGACTGTCAGCACAATACAGAGGTCTTATCAGTCAAAGGCTGCATCAGTGTTACGTCTGTTGGTCCCATCTGCCGGCGTATTAAGTTCTATACACCAGACTGGCTGGATCAGCTGATATCATCTGGTGGTTTAAACACTGCTGTAGGATACTTTCTCATCTTGACCCTTGGGAAACATTCACACAAAATCAACTAATGAAAGTGTTTTAGGGGCTGTCTGACCTTTTGCATAGCAGTTGGGATGAACGGAATGGTTGGCCGAAACGAATCTTGTTTCCCTTCCTAGTAGCATCCACTACAAAGTCTGGGGAAGGGGGGGGGGGGGTTAGCTTGCCCTCCCACTTAACAAAACAGTATTCTCAATACTTTTGTGTGTGTGGGTTACCATGTTGAGGTTGACTTTGAACTAAATCTCACATGTATTTGTCCATAGACCTTCCTCTGCGATCACCCTCATCTTGGAGATTATCTACAAGGAAGGCGAGAGAGAAACACACACACAGCAGGAATCAAGCAAACAGCAAAATTTTATTCCACAGGTTTGTAGCATCACATACAAAGCAGGCAAAAGCCATCACACCAGACAGAAGTTTGAGCCTCACCTCTCCACAGTACTCAGAGATGAACTCATTCTTCTGGAACTGGCTCTTTGATGAAGTCCCCAGCCTGCAGACATCCAGCGGCGCTAGGAGCAGGTGCTGAAGGTGGGGGCAAATAGTGAGCAAACAGATACAACCAAACAAAGGAAAGTCCTGTACAGCTGACATGCGATCGCATACTGGAGTTTTTTATTGTGTGTGTGTGTGTGTGTGTGTGTGTGTGTGTGTGTGGTGTGTGTGTGTGTGTGTTTGTGTGTGTGGTGTGTGTGTGAGACCTTCTTGCTCCCTTTTATGGAGCAGTTTTTTACAGGAGACGTCCTTTGTCTGTCCAGTGTTCAGCGGCTACCGCAGGTCAGACACAGGTCAGGGTCACACTCCCTGACCGCCAGGTGAACACGGGACACTTGCTTGTGTTGCACTGGGCCTTACTACACCTGCATCCTGGAAACGGTTCTGAGCCTACAACAGACAACAGTTAGAGTGAGTGTGTACAGAAACTGGTTCATCTGCATGTAATATGTATGGAAATAAAGTATTTAAAAATGTCCTCACAACTTGAGTGCAAACTTGGCAGAATTTCTCACAGAAGGTACGAGCGGTGACGCAGGGGCAGGAGGAGAGTCACAGGCTGGCGGGGGTGGTCACATGGCTGGTAGGTTAACACGTCGAGTTTGGACGAGCATCTAAGGGGAAGGGTTCCAAGCACAGGTCAGCAACTTGCACAAAATCAACAAAATGAATTAGTCATAAACCTCGTCACATTGACCACAAACACTTTCAAAGATTTGTGTGGTCGCGCAGCTAACAGAGTATTGTGGAAGGTTCCAATGCTCAGAGAGATGGAGACCATCGTCACCTTTCTTCAGCTGGATCTTTCCCTGCAGTAAGTGGCCCATAACCTGAAACACCACACCAGTAAGTTGGGTATGTATTTTCCATGAAAGTTGACAACCAGAATCCTCCGACCTTACCCTTCTTCAGTTCGCACCATTAGTGACCCATCAAGCAGTCAGTCTATATTTTGGGCGAGGCTTACATGCTGACCAGACCGGCACGTCGCCGTGCGGCGAGGCGTCATTCAAATATATTATTTCAAGAAATCCATGTTGTACCAATTATAATTGCGCGCATGCAGACTTCTGGCGGGCTAAAGATATGAAAGTCAGGCTTCTATTTCTGACGCAGATCGAGTGCAAGTCCTGCCTCTCCATCTCCTCATTGGGTTATAGAAGCAGGTACCCACCTTTTGCATTCCTCATTGTTATACCCACGTGGGTGGATTGAAAAGAGAACTTTTTCCAGTAGTCGTGTAACTATAATGAAAGTTTAGATGCCAATCACCATATAAAGTTAACGATGAAAAAGCCTGGAGGAGGAGATACTAGAACGATTCGGTTGGCCGTTTTTATGTGTGATAATTGTCGGAGTAGACGTCCTTGTGCATTTCAGGTAAAATAACAACTCAATGTTTATGTCCCAAAACAAATTAGCTAGCAACAGCAGCTAGCTAAATACGACAAATTAAACTTTAGCTAGCAAAGTGGCAAGCTAACTAGCTAATTACCATACATGTTTAATTGCTTTAGACCTGTCCCAAATTTAACTGTCATTTGTTTGAGAGTATTTTAACCTGCGTGTCGTGGATCGCGTTTTGGTGTGGGGGGGCTAATTAAATTTACTGCAGATAGCGCAAGAGGCGGCACGCGAGCAGCCGGTTTGTGTCGTGTTACTGTGGTGTTTCCGGCCTTCTTTCTTGGAGAGTGGGCGTGTCTTCGTCCTCAAGCCGGAGCACGAGCGATGATCTAGACTCTTTCTCTTAGACTCGTAGACCTAGAGACACACATTACTAGGACAATAATACAACCTGCCAAGTTAGCCCACAACGTTATTGAGTTCAAGGGGGGGTAAATGTAGAAATGTGAAAGAGAGAAAATTACTTTCAGCATAGGTGTGTGATGATAGATTACACACACTGTCTGCAGGTCTTGGTTCTATGAGTCGTTGCTATAGGGCAGTAGTATCATAGTAGGTTTCCGATGAGTAACCTAAAGAGTGAAGCCCTCCATTAGCGGCTCCATCACCACAACCTGTAGGGTCCCACACGTCAGCTTCCAACTTTCTCTGAAGGCTGGCACGTGAGTTGCCCTCTAGAGTACACACACGGTAATGGTAGTGTTGTCTGTGAGTGTTGGTGTGTGGTGTGTTGGTGGGCGTGTGGTGGTGGTGGTGTGTGGTGTGTTGTGTGTGTGTGTGTGTGTGTGTGTGTGTGTGTGTGTGTGTGTGTTCGTGTTGTGTGTTGTGTGTGTGTGTGTGTGTGTGTGGGTGTGTTGTGTGGTTACCTGAGCTGCTGGGTGGTGTCCTTCTTATCATCATCTTTCCCCTCCTGCTCGCTGTCCGTGTCTTTGGTATCCGTGGAGACTGTTGGTGTGCTGGGCCGGTGTTGCGCTGGGCGTCCCCGGCGACGATCACGGGCTTTTGGAAGGAGTCTTGGACTCTCGGTTTGCCATGCCGTCCAGGGTACTTCCCTCACCAAACCATCCTAGACACCACCACAGAAAACAATCAGAACTGAGGTGCTCTCTGGTGCTGTGTGTGTGTGTGGTGTGTGTGTGTGTGTGTGGTTGGTGTTGTGTGTACTTGCGCACCAGGTACATATAGCACCGTCACCAAGGGTTTACTGTCCAACAGATTCTCCATGTTTTTACGCTTATAGGTGTTAGGCGGTCGCATGGAAGGCTGGAGAGAGAGACAGAGAGGAGATGAGTGTTGTCACAGTGGAAGTCAAAGAGGGGTTAGTGCAGAACAGTCTAACATGGGAGAGAGAAAGCGTGTCCGTACACTCACGTGCAGGAAGCATCGTATTTGAAGCAGCGCCGGCAGAACAGGTGTGGAAGGAGTGTAGACTCTGTTCTCTCTGAACGGAGCGCAGCGTTAGGACCGTCATGTTGGAGTACACTCTGGAGGCACCGCACCGGGCACTGGGCTCTGTCAGCTCCTTGTACCTGATAACACACACACCTCATATAGTACAGACAAAAACAGAAACATGCAAACTACTGACACACACAACCACCACAGAGAGTACTTTACTCTCTTTGAGTTGCCTCTGTGGGCCCTTATCAGGGAACATGGAGGAAATAGGCCTCAAGATCTTATCAGACGGAAACTTCTTGGAACTGTCCTGCTGCCTGGCCTAAAAGCAGAGAACACATTAGGGGATACACACACAACACTTCTTTAAAAAACAGTCACTGCGTCAGCCACACAGGACACAGGAGGGTTAAGGCAAAGAGATTAAGACCTGAGAGACTAGGGAAGGGCAAACTACGGTGAGATAAAGGGGGAGAGGCGAATCGTTTTGGGATAAGGCTAATTTCTATTTTCTTGGTTAGAGGCAGTCTGCCCTTACTTTCAGTGTTGATCAGGGGTTTCATGGGGGATCCTCAACCATGTGGTCCTTCCCCTCAACACAGCTTCCATCTTCAACTCCTGCTCTTTTCTCATCAAAATCCTCCTGCGTTGTCACTGACTGGGATCAGGCCGCCCACAGCTCCACAAAGATCTCATCATTAATGAAGGCACTCTGGAAAACAGCACACCACCAGTCATTAAACATGACCACATCACATCAAAACGTGATAATTATAAACAGCTGTCTTTACCCCGGTCTCCGTGAACTTTGCCGTCGTAGTTCTTGATGAGTTTCCTCTATGAAGGTTCCGTCTTGGTCCAGAATCTCGTCTCCCCCATGTAGGGATGTTGTGGAGAACCGTCTTATCTTCTACCTACAAGGCAGGCCAGGTGTGTCAATAGGCCAGGTGGGTCAGTAGGCGAGGTGGACACACCTGGTCTAGCTGACACACCACACACATGGCCCTACTGACACACACACACTGGCTACTGACACACCACACCTGCCTACTGACAGACACCTGGCCTACTGACACACACCTGGCCTATGACACACACTGGCCTAACTGACACACACCTGCCTGCCCTGTAGGTGAAGTAGCGAGTCAGTAGGCCAGATGTGTCCGAACACTCCATTAAAGTTTAAGAATCACTATCATCAGTCGGGACTAGACTACTACATCAGATTGATAACTACAGTTTCCGCGCAGTGTTTCAGAACAAGCTTAGTATTGCAGTTTGTGTGTTTTTATGTTTACCATGAAGTTCTGCTGTAGCGGGGACCAGGAAGTACATGACAGTACACGAGGCCACAGCGTTGAGCGTCTTCAGAGGGATCAACTGTTTTGGAGAACTCGAGAAAACCACTGTCCACCGTACACTGTAGAGACAATATACACATTTAGAACTCAGACAAGTACACTGGTGAAGAAACTTGTAAAGGTGAAAATTGGTGCAAAGACAATAAACTGATGTTTTAAAAACGGACATCTGTTAGCATGTAAAAATGGTTTACAATTCTTTGGCTAGGTGCAGTGAGTGAAGTTCGCGCTGACTCTCTGGTCCATCGTAAGAGTAACAGATGTCATGATGTGAAGGGTGGAATCCTCCTGGACTTCCACTCAGCATTTCAGGATGTCTGTCCGCTCCAAGATCGTCTGACGGTTAGAGTTAAACATACTCTAGGGAAGGAGAAAACGCACCGTCAGAAACCTCTCTCTCTCTCTGGTGTGCGTGTGTGCGTGCGTGCGCTGTGTGTGCGTGTGTGTACCTTGACCTCGTCGGCCGTCTGAAGCGTAGCCTCAGTACTCACACTTCACCCTCTCCTCCAACCCACTGGTCCCTTCAAGACGCTTCCTGTCAGCACCATGGTCAACCTGGAAACAGGCTTTCCAGTCATGCACAGTAACAGGCGAAAAGGCTAAGAGCTTTATGCTTCCGCACTAAGAGCTGAGATTTTGGACATTTTAACAAAAACCCAACGGAACTTTGGACACCATTTTCATCCATTGTACATGTTGCATAAGGGGCGAGTCTATTTCCAGAGTCCATGAACGGTCGTTTCTAGTTTCGATTCCCATCTCTCACACCCGTTCTACAGACGCACTCGAGAAATTCAACGCCACGGCCAACTACTTCTTGGTTTCATGTCTCTAATTCACATTCAAAGGCTTTAATTGTCCATTTACTTGGGGTAAAAGCAGAAATCCAAATCAGTCTTTGGCTTTCCATCACAGGGCTCAGTCCCAAAAACACAGTCCTGTAGCCTCCATAATAGCATCTGCTTTAGTAGAGAAGTCCTGGAGAAATGGGATTGTTGGAGATGGCCTGAGTTCACAAGCTGCAGATCATGTGTCCTGCTTCAAGACTGCTGTCTGATTGGTCAAAACCAAAATACTGATGACACACTACTGGAAAGAATACTGCCCTATAGCTCTGGGTAGAGGACTAGAGTCTTCCTTTCTGTTCTCTGCTGACATTGTCATATCTGACCAGCCTGCAGTAGATACGCTTGTCAAAAATAATACAATTGTTCTTTCCTCAGTAAAACTGAGGAAATCAACAGCAGTCTTGCAGCAGACACATGGATTTCTGCAGCTTGTGAATCAGGCAGTCTCCAACATCCATTTCTCCAGGACTTCTCTACTAAAGCATGATGCTATTATAAATAAAGCCTGGTCTAATCAATCAGATCTCCTTCTTGAGGACACATACACTCTACAGGCTGCCATGGGAAACCTGTCATCACACACCACCGGCACCACACTGGATACTGATTGTCTAGGGTTTCTTCTAAGAGAGAATTGAACTGCCAGTACGTTTCACAATATAACTTTACTTGACATGAGTTACAGGAAACAACCCACGTATTCCTGCTGTCATTTCTTCATAACGCCAGACAGACACCTCATACAGACATGAAGTTTGAAGAGAACACAAGGGTAAGCTGCAGTGTAGGCACCCTGGGTGGAGAGCAAGGGGTTGGCGGATTTGTTTGTGAGGAGGAAGTGAACCCAGCAGTTCCTACAGTTGCCAGACCTCACATTTCCCCCACCCCGGTCCGATTCGAACAGGCGACCTTTTAGGCTATAGGTCAAACTTTTTTAAGCCGCTGGGCTACGGCGCTACTGAATCTTTCTTGTTTACAGTTCGATACAAACACGTTCAGATGTTGCGATGAGGGTCTCATATGTAAGACGAGAGTACAATAACAATCGTATAAGGTAATGCTGTACTACACTAGTGCAGACACACATCTCCTACTAGTAACCTGCTGCGTGAATTATCCTAACTGTAGCGAAAAAAGTAATTCCGGTCGTAGTTGTATAAACCTAGTCAAAACCCTCTCAAGTGAACCACACAATTGGATTTTTCTTTGTTCATCAAACCGCTTTGATGTCATTGCTATCGCCAAATCAATCGCTGTATGTCAAATGTGACAATTTGACAGAATTGTAGTTAAGTGGTTTTTCAACGTAGCTAGTATCAAGCAAACTTGCCAATTCATATGAAGCTAGCTAAGTGTATTTCAAACCCATCCTACAAATAATTCTGATTCTTGTGATAATATGCCTTGACATAACGGAAACTGAGTAACGTTAAGGCTTGAAATGACACCGCTACAAAGTTCAAATAAAGTTAAACGTGCAGGCATGAGTCAATGCGGAACATTGAAGGAAACCCGTCCACGCAGGCAAAACCACCGAGTTAATTGGTACTAACTATCATATTTCCACATTGGCTGGCTAACTTGTTTTGTTTTTATGTCCTGATAACTGCAGATCAGGCAAGTCAAAGCGGGGTCAACGAACAGTAGTATCCTTCCCTACCTAAGCGACCAAAGACAGAGGAAAATAACGTTGTGCACTTGCTATTTAAGTATTACTTTGTTTTTCACTGAGGAAAGAACAATTTGTATATTTTGACAGCGTATG
>NC_036873.1:4890950-4968450 GCF_002910315.2 Salvelinus sp. IW2-2015
TGTGTGTGTGTGTGTGTGTGTGTGTGTGTGTGTGTGTGTGTGTGTGTGTGTGTGTGAGACCTTCTTGGCTCCCCTTTGTATGGAGCAGTTTTTACAGGAGACGTTCTTGCTGTCCCAGTGTTCAGCGGCTCCGCAGGTCAGACACAGGTCAGGGTCACACTCTCTGACCGCCAGGTAACACGGACACTGCTTGGTGTTGCACTGGGCCTTACACCTGCATCCTGGGAAACGGTTCTGACCTACACACAGACAGACAGTTAGAGTGAGTGTGTCACAGAAACTGGTCATCTGCAATGTAATATTGTATGGAAATAAAGTATTTAAAAATGTCCTCACACTCTGAGCTGCACTGGCAGAATTTCTCACAGAAGTTCTGAGCGGTGACGCAGGGGCAGGAGGAGTCACAGGGCTGGCGGGGGTGGTCACATGGCTGGTAGTTATACACGTGGTTGGACGAGCCATCTACAGGGGAAGGGTTCAAGCACAGGTCAGCAACTTGCAACAAAAAATGAATTAGTCATAAACTCGTCACATTGACCACAACACATTCAAAGATTGTGTGGCGCCGCAAGCTAACAGAGTATTGTGAAGGTTCCAATGCTAGGAGAGATGGAGACAATCGTCACCTTTCTTCAGCTGGATCTTCCTGCAGTAAGTGGCCCATAACCTGAAAACACCACCACCAGTAAGTTAGTATGTATTTTCCATGAAAGTTGACAACCAGATCCTCCGACTGTACCCTTCTCAGTCGCCCCATTAGTGCACCCTCAAGCAGTCAGTCTATATTTTGGGCGAGGCTTACATGCTGACCAGACCGGACACGTCGCGTGCGCGAGCGTCACAAAATAAATTTAGAAATCCATGTTGACCAATTATTGCGCGCGCGTCTGGGGGCTAAAATAGAAGTCAGTTCTATTTCTGACGCAGATCGCGCTGCAAGTCCTGCCTCTCCCATCTCCTCATTGGTTTATAGAAGCAGGTACCCACGTGCCATCTCCTCATTGGTTATACCCACGTGGGTGATTGAAAGACGAACTTTTTGCCAGTAGTCGTGGTAATATAATGAAAGTTTAGATGCCAATCACCATATAAGTTAAACGATGAAAAAGCCTGGAAGGAGGAGAGATGACTAGAAACGATTCGGTTGGCCGTTTTATGTGTGGATTAATTGTCGGAGTAGAGGTCCTTGTGCATTTCAGGTAAAATAACAACTCAATGTTTATGTCCCAAAACAAATTAGCTAGCAACAGCAAGCTAGCTAAATACGACAAATTAACTTTAGCTAGCAAGTGCAAGCTAACTAGCTAAATTACCATACATGTTTAATGCTTTTAGACCTGTCCCCAAATTAATGTCATTGTTTTGAGAGTATTTTAACCTGCGTGTCGTGATCGCGTTTGGTGTGGGGGGGCTAAATAAATTTATGCACGATAGCGCACGATGGCGCACGCGAGCAGCCGGTTTGGGTTCCGTGTTACCTGTGGTGTTTCCGCTTCTTCTTGCGAGGGGGCGTGTCTTCGTCCTCAGCCGGAGCACGAGCGATGATACTAGACTCCTTTACTCTGAACTCGTAGACCTAGAGACACACATTACTAGACAATATACAACCTGCCAAGTTAGCCCACAACGTTATGAGTTCAAAGGGGGGGTAAATGTAAGAAATGTGAAAGAGAGAAAATTACTTTCAGCATAGGTGCTGTGATGATAGATACACACACCTGTCTGCAGGTCTTGGTTCCTATGAGTCGTGCTATAGGGCAGTAGTTATCATAGTAGGTTCCGATGAGAACCCTAAAGAGTGAAGCCTCGGCAGCGCTCCAATCAACAACCTGAGGGTCACACGTCAGCTTCAACTTCTCTGAAGGCTGGCACCGTGAGTTGCCCTCTAGAGTACACACACGGTAATGGTAGTGTGTTGTTCTGTGGTGTTGGTGGTGTGGTGTGTTGGTGGGCGTGTGGTGGTGGTGCTGTGTGTGTGTTGTGTGGTGTGTGTGTGTGTGTGTGTGTGTGGTGGTGTGTGTGTGTTTCTGTTGTGTGTGTGTGTGTGTGTGTGTGTGTTGGGTGTGTGTGGTGGTACCTAGTGCTGCTGGTGGTGTCCTTCTTAATCATCATTCTTTCCCCTCCTTGCTCGCGTCCGTGTCTTTGGTTCCGTGGAGACTGTGGTGTGCTGGGCCGGCTGTTGCGCCTGGGTCGTCCCCGGCGACGGATCACGGTGCTTTTGGAAGGAGTCTTGGACCTCTGGTTTGCCATGCCGTCAGGTACTTCCCTCACCAAACCATCCTAGACACCACCACAGAAAACAATCAGAACTGGAGGTGGCTCTCTGGTGCTGTGTGTGTGTGTGGTGTGTGTGGTGTGTGTGTGGTTGGTGTGTGTGTGTACATTGCTTGCACCAGGTACATATAGGCACCGTCACCACAGGGTTTACTGTCCAACAGATTCTCCATGTTTTTACGCTTATAGGTGTTAGGCGTCGCATGGAAGGCTGGAGAGAGAGACAGAGGAGAGAGATGAGTGGTCACAGTGAAGTCAAAGAGGGGTAGTGCAGAACAGTCTAAATGGGGAGAGAGAAAGCGTGTCCGTACACTCACGGTGCAGGAAGCAGTCGTATTTGAAGCAGCGCCGGCAGAACAGTGTGTGGAAGGAGTGTAGACTCTGTTCTCTCTGAACGGAGCGAGCGTTAGGACCGTCCATGTTAGGAGTACACTCTGGAGGCACCGCACCGGGCAACTGGGGCTCTGTCAGCTCCTTGTACCTGATAACACACACACCTCATTATAGTACAGACAAAACAGAAACATGCACTACTGACACACACACACACACAGAGGAGTACTTACTTCTCTTTGAGTGCCTCTGTGGAGCCCTTATCAGGGAACATGGAGGAAATGGCCTCAAAGATCTTATCAGACGGAAACTTCTTGGAACTGTCACTGCTGCCTTGGCCTAAAAGCAGAGAACACATAGGGGATACACACACACAACTTCTTTAAAAAACAGTCACTGCGTCAGCCCACACAGGACACAGGAGGGTAAGGAGAGATTAAGACCTGAGAGGACCTAGGGAAGGGAACTAGGTGAGATAAAGGGGAGAGGGAATCGTTTTGGGATAAGGCTAATTTCTATTCTTGGTTAGAGGCAGTCTGCCTTACTTTCAGTGTTGATCAGGGGTTCCTGGTGGGGATCCTCAACCATGTGGTCCTTCCCCTCACACAGCTCCATCTTCAACTCCTGCTCTTCTTCATCAAAATCCTCCTCGTTGTCACTGTACTGGGTCAGGGCCCCCACCAGCTCCACAAAGATCTCATCATTAATGAAGCCGCACTCTGGAAACAGACACACCAGTCATTAAACATGACACCACATCAAATCAAAACGTGATAATATAAAACAGTGTCTTACCCCGGTCTCCGTGAACTTTGCCGTCGTAGTTCTTGATGAGTTCCTCTATGAAGGTTCCGTCTTGGTCCAGAATCTCGTCTCCCATGTAGGGGATGTTGTGGAGAACCGTCTCATCTTCTACCTACAAGGCAGGCCAGGTGTGTCAATAGGCCAGGTGGGTCAGTAGGCGAGGTGACACACCTGGTCTACTGACACACACACACACACCTGGCCTACTGACACACACACACCTGGCCTACTGACACACACACACCTGGCCTACTGACAGACACCTGGCCTACTGACACACACCTGGCCTACTGACACACACCTGGCCTACTGACACACACCTGGCCTGCCTTGTAGGTAGAAGTAGCGAGTCAGTAGGCCAGATGTGTCCGAACAACTCCATTAAAGTTTAAGAAATCACTATCATCAAGTCGGGACTAGACTACTACATCAGATTGGATAACTACAGTTCCAGCGCACGTGTCAGAACAAGCTTAGTATTGCAGTTTGTGTGTTTTTATGTTTACCATGAAGTTCTGCTGTAGCGGGGACCAGGAGTACATGACAGGTACAGAGGCCACAGCGTTGAGCGTCTTCAGAGGGATCACCTGTTTGGAGAACTCGGAGAAACCACTGTCCACCGTACACTGTAGGAGACAATATACACATTATAGAACTCAGACAAGTCACACTGGTGAAGAACTGTAAAAGGTGAAACATGGTGAAAGACAATAAACTGATGTTTAAAAAACGGACATCTGTTAGCATGTAAAACATGGATTTACAATATCTTTGGCTAGGTGCGTGAGTGAAGTGCGCGCTGACCTCTCTGGTCCCTCGTAAGGAGCTAACAGATGTCATGATGTGAAGGGGCTGGATCCTCCTGGACTTCCACTCAGCATTCAGGATGTCTGTCCGCTCCAAGATCCTCTGACGGTTAGAGTTAAACATACTCTAGGGAGGAGAAAACGCACCGTCAGAAACCTCTCTCTCTCTCTGTGTGCGTGTGTGCGTGCGTGCGTGTGTGTGCGTGTGTGTACCTTGACCTCGTCGGCCCGTCTGAAGCGTAGCCTCATGTACTCACACTTCACCCTCCTCCTCCAACCCACTGGTCCCTTCACAGACCGCTTCCCTGTCAGCACCATGGTCAACCTGGAACACAGGCTTTTCCAGTCATGCACAGTACAGGAGAAAAGGCTAAGAGCTATGCTTCCGCACTAAGAGCTGAGATTTGACATTTTACAAAAACCCAACGGAACTTTGGACACCATTGTTCATCATTGTACATGTTGATAAGGGGCAGAGTCTATTTCCAGAGTCATGAACGGTCGTTCTAGTTTCGATTCCCATCTCTCCACACCCGTTCTACAGACGCACTGAGAAATTCAACGCCAGGCCAACTAACTTCTTGTTTCATGTCTCTAATTCACATTCAAAGGCTTTATTGTCCATTTACTTGGGGTAAAACAGAAATCACAAAATCAGTCTTTGGCTTCCATCACAGGCTCAGTCCCAAACACAGTCCTGTAGCCTCCATAATAGCATCTGCTTTAGTAGAGAAGTCCTGGAGAAATGGATGTTGGAGATGGCCTGAGTTCACAAGCTGCAGAAATCATGTGTCTGCTTCAAGACTGCTGTCTGATTMSRRKAYWRRWRKWKRMYYMYAKYKACWARTGMAWAMWWTYKRYSCMWWWSCTKRSMGRAGYSMYYRRAGAMWRMKCWWTMMRWSYMCWGKRSWYKKAWWGMKYWKTCTYYRRKSRCTYCKSYMAGSWWWKGSRYMRAWWKTWTKCAYTWGTMRMTRKRRKYMWMYWYYWRTMYYSKAATCAGACAGCAGTCTTGAAGCAGACACATGATTTCTGCAGCTTGTGAACTCAGGCCATCTCCAACATCCATTTCTCCAGGACTTCTCTACTAAAGCAGATGCTATTATAAATAAAGCCTGGTCTAATCCAATCAGATCTCCTTCCTTGAGGACACATACACTCTACAGGCTGCCATGGAAACCTGTCATCACACACCACCAGGCACCACACTGGATACTGATGTCTAGGGTTTCTCTAAGCAGAGAATGACTCGCAGTACGTTTACACAATATAACTTTACTTTGACCATAGTTACAGGAAACAAACAACGTATTCTGCTGTCATTTCTCAACCCAGACAGCACACCTCATACAGACATGAAGTTGAGAGGAACACAGGGTCAAGCTGCAGTGTAGCACCCCTGGGTGGAGAGCAACGGTTGGCGATTGTTGTGAGGAGGAAGTGAACCCAGCAGTCCTACAGTTGCCAGATCAATTTCCCCAACACCCGGTCCGAATTCGAACAGGCGACCTTTAGGCTATAGGTCAAACTTTTTTAAGCCGCTGGGCTACGGCGCTACTCGAATCTTTCTTTGTTTAACAGTTCGATACAAACACGTTCAGATGTTCGATGAGGGTCTCAATATTAAGACGAAGAGTACAATTAACAATCGTATAAGGTAATGCTGTACTACACTAGTGCAAGACCACTAAATCTCCTACTAGTAACCTGCTGCGTGAATTATCCTAACCTGCTACGAAAAAGTAACTTCCGGTCGTAGTTGTATAACACCTAGTCAAAACCCTCTCAAGTGACACACATTGGATTTTTCTTTGTTCATCAAACCGCTTTGATGTCATTGCTATCGCCAAATCAATCGCTGTCATGTCAAATGTGACAATTTGACAGAATTGTAGTTAAGTGGTTTTCAACGTAGCTAGTATCAAGCAAACTTGCCAATTCATATGAAGCTAGCTAAGTGTATTTCAACCCATCCTACCAAATAATTCTGATTCTTGTGAATATATGCCTTGACATAACGGAAACTGAGTAACGTTAAGGCTTGAATGACACCGCTACAAAGTTCAATAAAGTTAAACGTTGCCAGGCATGAGTCAATGCGGAAACATTGAAGGAAAACCCGTCCACAGCAGGCAAAAACACCCGAGTTAATTGGTACAACTATCATATTTCCACATTGGCTGGCTAACTGTTTTGTTTTATGTCTGATAACTGCCAGATCAGGCAAGTCCAGAGCGGGGTCAACGAACAGTAGTATCCTTCCCTACCTAGCGACCAAGACAGAGGAAAATAACGTTGTGACTTGCTATTAGTATTATTTGTTTTTCACTGAGGAAAGAACAATTGTATATTTTGACAGCGTATCCTACCTGCAGAGAGGGGTCGGTCCTCATTCAATGTAGTGACTCGGGATCAACTGGACACACACCGAGAAATAATCTTTCGTTGACCGGAATTACTACTGTTTTGTTGGCAAGCTCGTTAGCAAGAGAGTAGGGGGTGGTGGTGATAAATTGAAATCGCACATCCGCGGAGTCGACTACCAACTCTAGCTAGCGAAAGAACAACACCGGCTCGCTACACAAAACCAGGCGCTTCTCTTTGGTCTTCACTTCCCAGTGGATATAACACGGATTGTTTGAGGCTGTTAACGGATTTATTGTAAATATACTATTATATTTAACAGTTTTTCTCAATTGCAATGTTTTCCACCTAAGGACCTGGCTCACTATTCAAACATCTCTCCGTCTATCACTCAACATTCGCCGCCCACTCCAACCACAGTAGCTTCAACGCGCGCCAAACATATGGGCCAATCACCGCAGCGGATATTCAAGCTTCTCACTGCGATGCATCACGATAGGTCTGATTGAATCGGGGAGCTGGCCAATAATAGGCAGCGCTACATCGGGGGGCCCGGATTGGGGGACATGTGGACAAGTTCCTTTTGTTCTCTCGGTTTTCTTTTATAGCATTATGTTTTGAAGGAAAAAGGAAACCGCACACTGCTCTTGATAGTATAACCGATATTTAATAAGCTTACGTATCGGCCTCACGGCCTTCGTCAGAGCTTTTTGTGATTTTTTAAAATTTGCACCCTTATGTAGACCTGGCCCCACCCACATCCGTTCTACACATCGAAGGGGGTTGTAGGCAAAGGAAAAACAAATAAGTGCTACCAAATATAACAATATGCATTTCATTAATATTACAAAAGTGTATAAATAAGGCGTATTGAACACGACAGTAAAATCTCAATGAGGACATAGCAAGTTTTCATTAGTCATTGGGTACATCGTACGAAAAACGTCAGAATAATCTACAAGAGACACATATTTCATGTTCAGTTTCGCAACATAACATACATAGGCATTTCATCATTAAGTCCTTTAGGAAATAATGTCTGGAGGGTGAAAATCCAAAAACATTCTCTTTTACTCAGAGTATTATTAATATCACCACTCCTGTCTGATATCTTAACTTTCTCTATGACACAAAATCTAAAAGGTAGAAATGTCATGCTTCATGTCATTGAAATGTACAGCGACTGGATAATCCCTGTCGTTTCTCCTGATTGAACTTTTATGTTCACTAATTCTCTGTTTGAGAGAGCGGGTGGTTTTACCGACATAACAGAGCCCACATCGACATTTAATAATGTAAATAACATGGGTGGTGGAACACGTAATAATGTCATTTATTTGGAACCGTTTTCCTGTGTGTGGGTGGCAGAAATATTCACACTTCATCATATTGTTGCACTGTGCGCATCCTCTGCATTTATAGCTACCATTTGGTAGAGGGCGTAAAAGAGCTTGGCTGATTTTCTTTTGTGGCTGGCAGTTGGCATGAACCAATTTATKGCGTAAATTGCGACCTCTCCTATACACAATACGTGGTGGATATTTTAATTCAGCCGGCAAACCTGGGTCCGATGATAAAATATGCCAGTGTTTCTTGACCACACCTCCCACTTTTCGCGAGTTCAACGTATATGTAGTTGTGAACATTACGGAGTGTTCTTTAGCTTTAGCGGGTCTTTTTTGTAGCAGTTCATCTCGTGTTTTTTCCAATGCCAAATGATGAGCTTCATCCACACATTGTGACGAATAGCCTCTTAGAAACTTCATGCGCATCTCCGCTGCTTTTTCTAGATAATCCTCTGTGGAGTGGCATATACGGCGCAGTCTAAAAAATGGCTTCTTGGAAGTCCTCTTTTTAATGGCTCAGGATGGAAGCTGTCACCCTGTAATAGAGTATTTCTGTCCGTTTCTTTTCTATACAGAGTTGTAAACAGGGTTCCATTTGATTTCTCAATCCACATATCGAGGTAATGAACACGTTGAGTGTCACGTTCAATAGTGAATTTGAGATTAGGGTCAATGTCATTGAGTAGTGCCATAAAATCTGACAGTTCTTCTTCAGTTCCTTCCCATATCCAAAAAATGTCGTCAATATATCGATACCACTTCAGGACTTTATTCAAAAATGGATTCTCGTTTTCATTATTAACAAAACATTCTTCAAAAAGACCCATATAGAGGTTAGCATAGCTCGGAGTAAATATAGAGCCCATCGATGTTCCATTCGTTTGGAGGTAGTATTCATCATCAAACCTGAAATAGTTATACGTCAAAACATATTCAGCCAACTCTAGAATGAAGTTTGTTGGTGGATATTCATTAGTATCTCTGTCTCCCAAATAGTGTGCAAGTGCTGCCAGCCCCCCCACATGGGGAATGCTGGTATATAGACTCTCGACATCTAATGTGACCAAAATACAGTCTTCTTTTAAACCCGTTATTGGTGAGATCTTGTTTATGAAGTCTATAGAGTCTTTTACATATGATGGCAATGATTGCACATGAGATTTAATAAAAGAGTCTACAAAGTTCGACAATGGCTCTAGCATTGAGCCTATTCCTGCAACCACTGGTCTGCCTGGATAGTTGCCTTGTGTTTTAGGTTTGTGTAATTTCGGTAAAATGTATAAGCATGGATGTATGGCACATTTGCAGCAAAGATATTCATATTCAGGTTTTGAGATAAGGTGGTTTAATAGGGCTCCAGATTCGAGCATATATCCCTTTGGAACACCTGTGTGGGATCAACACTCAGTTTTCTATAGAAACGTTCATTGCTGAGTTGTCTCTGAATTACTTCTTTATATTTTTCATAGTCTAAAACAACCACAGCACCCCCCTTYTCRGCAGGTTTTATAACCAAAGATGAATCTTTCATTAATTCATTGAGTGCCAGTTCTTCTGTTCTAGTGAGATTCTTCTGAATATGGTTTGTTTGTCTCGTATATACTGACATGGCTTCTTGTTCGACTAACCTACAATAGGTATTAATCGATATAATGTATAGCATTATGTTTTCAATGATACAAATATGTATATGCGAGGTGTTTACAGTCTCCCCTGGTACCACGTTAACGTGCAACTATTTACAGTTACAGTTACTCCCCATTACTCCCCATTACATTATGGTAATAATACCATATTTAATAATCAATGAGACAATTAGCCATGTACAATTTCAGTAGATATGAGTTGCCTACATATTGGTAGCTAAACCGTTATACACAAATCAAAGCAATTTACTAAACGGTGGATGTGTTTTATATCGTAGACAACCGTTTATATAGTACATATACGCTGTATTTATATTATGGCCACGGCCTGTAAACCTTGCAATGGTAGAGTGTAGTCGCAACAGTCTAAATTCACTTCCTCATCCCCTTTCCTCGATCTGCACTGACGGCTGAGAGCTAGACTGGTAAAAACATCCTCCTGTCCATCATTTCCCACTAGACTGGGAAGTTTACAAGGAGAGTAGACCACTAAGGTATACAAAGGAGTAGCCTCTGCCGAGTCCGGAACAAGCGAATGTTTTTTTATTATGTATTTTTATTCAGACATTTTCAAAAATCAAACAGGCATAATTCACATATATAAATAACATATATTTCAATAGACAGAAAACATGTAAAAAAATAAAAATAAACAAATGTAATAAAACAAAAACACAGGGTGGTCTATTCAGGAATCAAATTTTATTCGTCACATACACACACATATTTAGCAGATGTTATTGCAGGTGTAGCGGGATGCTTGAGTTCCTAGCTCTTGATATACGATCAAGGGCTTGTTTGGATTTAACCAATTTCAAAGATTTATATAATCACTTTTCCTCATTTAAGACAATAAACAGCGGGGAGTAGTTTGTAAAAAAAACATTTGTGAATGAAATATTTTGCCATGATGATATACATACATTCATTAGCTTCCCTGTCCTTATAGGTGACCGCATGTCCCGGATTGTGCGGGACAGCCCCGCATTTTGTCCCGCATCCTATAACCAAACAATCATGTCCCTCACTTTATCAACAAATTCACACCACTAATTTACAAAAAAAGTTCAATTTGTCCCGTATTTCAGTCAGACATCCCAACCTGTATGTTTTGCAGCAGAAAGGAAGAGACGAAGCGAGACGTTTCACTCTCGCAAAAATCTGTCCAAAATAAACCCAATGCTTTTCTTGTTTTTTTAACCTAAACTTGTCGCCTGCCTTCACGCCTTTGGGACGACCCCCATAGTCAGGGCGGATACATAAGCATCGCATATATATATACGCAACAACAACAACAACAAAAAAAAWATATATATATATATACAGACAAACAGATCTCTGTTTGCATTCAAGTTTGACAAGATATATATAATAAGGATGTGGCACTGGTGCTGTTAAACACTTATGTTTAGATGTGATATTCTACGCAGCGCAAGGCGAGACGTCGGCCAGTGTAATATCGTCAACTAATCACATTGTCAAATCCTTTCGGTCTAAATTCCAGCTAAATTTGGCGGACAATTAACTACTTATAAAAAGAGAGGAAGAGCTACAACAGTAAGTAAATAGCCGTAAGACCTATTTTTTGGGGGGTCCGCAGGGGTGGGTGGGTCCCCGTGGGAATCGAACCCACAACCCTAGCATTGCAAGCGGCAAGCTTTACCAACTGAGCAACATCACATTATCACAAACCATTTGATGTCTAAATTACTGTATTGTTTTTCTTCATGGTGATGGAAAGTCTACAGGTACTAACCTAGATGACCAGCCTATGTACAATACAGTAATGTACATTTACATTAAGTCGTTTGTAAGGATGGTAAATTATTACTGCACAAAAAGTGGTTGTTTTCCATGTTATTTGATTAAGAAAAATATTGAATTTGATGTGGATGTTTTGTGTCTTTGACCATAACTTTGCACCTTTTGATGTAAATGTTTGAGGACAAGGTTGTTCTTTCTGGATTCCATTAGAATAACAAATCGCAGAGAAAGGGACAGAGCAACAACTCTTACAATTCCAACAATTGAATCCTGCAAGATACTGTTTTTAATTATTAAAACCTCTTATTAAGGTGACAGTCTCTGAAATCAGGCACTATAATTACTTGAAAATATATGTTTTTCTACATTACTTATTTTATTGATTTCCCACCATTTTATAAGACAGCCATCCAGACCTTCCTAGGACTATGTCAACGTCCTCTGTCGAATAAACATGTATTTGCCTCCCTCTGGTGGTCGGCTGCATCATTACATCCATTTATATCACTTCACTGCAACATTGCGTAAAAGGGGCGGTCCTTAGAAAAACATTTATCCAGCTTGACTGCTTCACAGCACAGACATGGCAATGCAAACACTGAATTTGGCACGAGCAGGTGGTTCTAAATATACAACTTTCATAGCTCTACAATAAAGAATGCTACCTACACACTTCATTAAACCTAAAATAAGTAAAGATGTCATTACGTCCGAGGCAGACATTGCATTTGCTCAGGACGACAAACACGAGCCCTTTGCATAGCCCTTCTCTCCTTGTCTATAAAAGGGACACACACACTGTTTAAATGGCCCAAATGTTGATTGAGACATTGACAAATTTAACAGATTTTGACTATCACTAATGTCATGATATGTTTGGTAAAGTAATAAAGAAGGTGAAATATTTGGGGTAGATGTTCCTAAAACAGATTCTAAATTATATATGGACAAATAAAGTATGAAAATAAAGTATGAAAAGGCTTAATCATTCACAATAAAAATGTATTATACTTGTGTACTAGATCATATGGGTTGAGAAGTGTTTTTTCTCAGACATAAATTAACAATTCCAGGTGAAAGCCAAATGTTATAGCTTTCTGGGGGGGGGCACACACTCTACAACATGAATAAAATATTGCACTCATGCTAGATTGATGACTAAAACCATAGCGAAACAGTGCAAAACAGCTGTCAGCTCAACTTTATACAACTACCTTTTATGCCAAAGCAGAGATGCTAATTTTTTCCCCCTGAGCTACAGACGTCTATACCAGGCCGCTAATATTAGTAAACGCCCAGTGCACTACTTTTAGGGATTTAAAAATATATATTTTATTAATTTCAGATGTTCCGATTTTTCCCGTGGCTATGGCCGAGTGTCTGTTTTTTGTTTTTTCCCCCCTTTCAGTTAAGACCTAGACAACCAGTTGAGGGGAGTTCCTTACTAATTACTGACCTTAATTCATCAATCAAGTACAAGGGTGAAGCAAAAACCTGCAGACACTCGGCCCTCTGTGGAATGAGTTTGACACGTGTGCCCTAAGTGGTTGGAAATATGCAGAATATATTGCTTTATGTTGGTCAGCATCACAGGAGGTTGACGACACCTTAATTGGGGAGGACAGGCTCGTGGTAATGGCTGGAGTGGAATAGTTGAAATGGTATCAAATACATCAAACATGGTTTCCATGTGTTTAATGCCTTTCCATTTGCTCCTTTGCAGCCATTATGAGCCTTCCTCCCCTCTGCACCCTCCACTGATCAGCATCCTAATTGTGTGTGTGTGGGTGGGGCTATTTAGTGTCATAAACACCTGCTATAAGACAGCAGATCGTTGAGATGTGACTTGTTTATGCATGTTTAACATCTAATGCATTTGGTCTGATATCTGATATTTTTATTTTGGATAGCTAGCCTGTAATGTCTCTTCCCCTCATACCCTGAAATAAAAAATATTTACTTTCATATTTAACTGTCAATTTCTGTTATCAACCTACAAATTAAGCATATGGCTATAAATTACATAAAGGACTTGCTTGCTCCTTGGCAATGTTCTGGCGACAAATGTGTATATATTGTAGCGACCCCGCACAGACAGCTGTGTGTTGTGTTATGCTGTTAGTTGGTTGTGTTGTACTTACCAGTACCCAGTGTTCGCGGGGTCCGACATGCCAATCACGGGAATGCCTAGAATG
This sequence comes from Salvelinus sp. IW2-2015, assembly GCF_002910315.2. Taxonomy (NCBI): domain Eukaryota; kingdom Metazoa; phylum Chordata; class Actinopteri; order Salmoniformes; family Salmonidae; genus Salvelinus; species Salvelinus sp. IW2-2015. The sequence goes on from NC_036873.1 coordinate 4,904,480, forward strand.
TTCTGATGCCGGGGGGATGGAGCATTGCAAGTTAATACCATGTTTAACCATTGTTATTTCTCTTACGTCTGGTCTTCACAAGAAAAGGTCACGGTTGCTTTGTACGGGTATCTTTCATTTATTTGGCGTGGGCTACGGTCAAACTGTAGCCTGTGTGGTGTTGGGTTAATAAACCGTGAATTCGTAAACTCAGTCAACTGTCAATTGTTCCTTTTCCTCGGTCAATTGTTCCTTTACGATCTAGCCAGGTCATTGCAATATATTATAGAAGACCCTCGCACTACAATAGTCTTCAGTGCCACATTACTACAGTAGAGGTCCCTCAACTAACAGCAAACACTGATGATTTTGTTCTTATTGCAGTAACGTTACCATGGGTTAGTTATAAAAAAAATATTTGGTAGAAGTGTTGATAGTTGATTTGGCTTTACCACAAATTGGCATTGCATTTCTTATCAGTTCTGCTATTTACTTTCTATTCAAGGATTGCTCTTAAAGAGGTTACTACGGTACTGTTGGCTTTGGGTAATGTGAGAGACAGAGGGTAAAGTTATAAGCTATCGTAGCTAGTTGTAGAAACAAGTTAGTTGTGTTGCTAGCGTATCACGTGATGTACGGAATGGCAGATAGCTAGCGCAGGTTATCGAAATAACATTTAAATAATGTCAAAGTAACTATTGGAAATGTGAAACAGTTGTTTATACTTTGGCTAAAACCTAGCATTTATATTCGTTTATTTAGCTATACAAACAAGCTAAAACTACACACCTCTGAGAACAAGCCATCTCGACCAGCTGACAGTCAGTTATGCTAGCTAGCTAAATCAAGGGTGAAGGTGTAATACATCAGACGAGATCAGACAGCCATCCACATAAAGAGACGCACATGGAGTTATTGAACTGGGAACATTTTCACTCTGAGAAAATTTACAAAATGACGGTACAACTACAACACAATCAGAAAGATTGTAACTATTTCACGAAGGGCAGAGTTTTAATGACCCTTTCAACAAAATATATTGCAGTTTTGAAACTGCCATAACTGTAGTTGACTTATTTTGGACGCAGTAATTGCATAAGTCAGTGGCGGTCAATGCCGTTTCAGATGAGGACGTTTTCTTTTCTTTATGAATATGGCCTTATTTCTATTTCAGCATATTGGATAACTGTCATTCATATTCCATTCACCCAGTTAAAAGTAACAGCAATAGGTTTAGGCTGCTACATGATACTCAAATTTTCCCTATACCCATCATGATGTTGCTACAACCTAGCCTATGAATTAAAGTTTACAACACAGGTCGAAAGACAAATCGATTTGACAGTGAAACATGGACAGTGACATTTAATACCGCCTTGCACTCTTGCCTGCATCTAGCTGATAGTGGGTGTAATCATTAGTCCAACAGTTGCAAGCAAGTTTCTATTGGACAAATTCAGGTAGGTTTATCCCTGTTATGTTCCGTTTGCTTCTGTTTAAACAAATAACAGAATCAGCGAAATGAATACACCCCTGATCACACGTAAACACAGTCCAGTTTCATAGCAGCCATGTTGTATTACTTCTTGCATCTATGTTATGCGCTCTCCTCATTTCACCTCTTCCCTTCACTTGTGGACTTCAATGCACAACACATCAGCTGTATTTGACCTTGCAAAAAAACCTTAACAAGCTAAACAGCCTACATCGTTGTCACCATATTAGCTAAAGTAACATCATAGTCAGCATAGCTAATAGAACTAACGCGTTAGTAAACCCGCTACAATCATGCAGTAACTTTACAGTGTACAGTCATTAAGCAGTTACACCGGCGGGCCCCATTGGCAATACATTAGTAAAACCAAAAGCTTACCTTGGAAGAGTTCCAGTGTTGTGTTGGATAGTCATAGCCAGCTAGCTAACATAGCATCCCTCTGAGCAGGTTGTTTCAGTAGGCTAAACTAGCTAGCTGCATTTGCTAAGTGAGTGAAGCTGAAAAAAAGACACAATTTCTCATTTAAATTTTTTTGTTCATAACTGTCACTGTTTTCTTTCTCTTGGAGTCAACTACTGACCACATTTTATGCACTGCAGTGCTAGCTAGCTGTAGCTTATGCTTTCAGTACTAGACTAATTCTTTGATCCTTTGATTGGGTAGACAACATGTCAGTTCACGCAAGAGCTCTGATAGATTGGAGGACGTCCTCCCGAAGTTGTCATAATTACTGTGTCAGTCTATGGAAGGGGGTGAGAAGCATGCACCTCCTAGGTTTTGTCTTGAAGTCCATGTACTCAGAGGATGGAAGCTAACTGCCCTCCGGGTACACCATGGTGCTACCCATAGTGCTGTTGAGGGTACTGTAGACCTTTGCAAAATAGTGCGTTTAAATCAATAATTTTGGTATAGTTATCTAAAAATATTTATGAAATTCACTGAGGACGATAGTAGAGGCTCCTCGGGAGGACTGAGTTAGACTGCAATATTACTGTAGTAAAAACGTGTTATTTTGGACGCAGCATACTGCAGTTAGACTATTGCACTGCAGTTAAATTGCACTCTGACTGCAATCTTTTTTCGTAAGGGGACAGCTCAGAGGAATTATGCAGCTACCAATCAGTACATAACTGTATACACAACACCACAAAACCACATCAGTTTTCAAAACATTTTATTTAAAAATACTTAGAAATCTGGAACACAGTGCTTACATGCTTTTAGACATGAAAAACAAAAGCTGAATCTGTGGATCACAGCAACTCACTAATAGCCCTCTTTGGGGACACTAACTCCTAGGCCCTAACCACCAGGCACTTCCCCTAGGTCCTAAACACTAGGCCCTAGTGGAGATCTGAGAGGGTTGAATACATCTAAACAATAGTGGTAGCTCCATCTTGCTCTCTGATCCAACCCTCTAAGGTCTATGCATAAGTGGCTAGGGTGTAGGAGGGGTTGATTTGAGTTTGACAGCCTCTGCCCTCGGCTCCCCCAGGGCACCTGGGACTGCAGACTCTGCACAGTTGGGCGTTTAGGTACTCAAGAGAGAGATTCTCAAAGTTCATCTCTGCTCTGTGATAACTTTGTGGCGTGCTGTTCCAAGAACTTACTAAATCCATCTATGGTTCTGTCCCCGCCCTCAAATTTGATTGGGCTCTGCTTGCTGTTGCTAGGCGCAAAGTAGATGGTGGGGAAGCCCTCCGTTTTGTAGCTGTCGTAAGGCACATCGTTAGCTGTGGCGTCCATTTTGGCGATGACCAGGTTCTTCTCATCCTTGTATTTCTTCCCCAGGGCGGTGTAGTCGGGGTCCAGCTTCTTACAGTGGCCACACCACGGGGCGTAGAACTCGATCAGAACGTCTTTCTTGGTATCCATCACGATGTCGTCGAAGGTTTTCCCAACCACTACCGTCACAGGGCCTTGGTTGTTCTTGGGCACTGGCTGAGATTTGATGACGGGCTTCAGTTTGCCTGTAGAGAGGGACAGACAAGATCAGACACACTAATGTATAGTCTATTACACGATCTTGGCAATTCTGACAGTTTCAATGGTCAACCCTGTTAACTCAATAGGACCATGAAGACCTGTCACATATTGATGTTTGGCTGGCAGCAGACAAGGCACTCAACTCAGGTTAATCTGTAACTCAATACAACATGTGGTGTAAAGTCCTCTGACATACTTTCAATTGACAATTGCTGTCAAGCTCACCTTTCTTGAAGGCCATGATGAAGTCCCTCAGCACCTCAGAGTCAAACTCATCAGGCTCCATGGCAAACTTCTTGCCGCCATCTCCCAGGATACCCACGTTGACTTCCTCCCCGCTGTCACTGAGCCCCAAGCTCTTCAACTCGTCTGAGTAGTCCTCCTCGTCAGCGATGGCAAAGGTGTATTCTGGGAAATCCTTGGCCACCTCCAGAACCTTGCTCCTCCAGAACTGGGTCGCTGGAACAGAGAGAGGGGGGTAATCAGACCTGAGCTAAAGGCTCCAATGAACTAAGCCAAGGTTGTCCAAACCCCGGTCCAGGAGGAGATCTACTGGAAGTGCAATATTTTGTTCTAGCCCTTCTGCCTAACAAAAAAGGTATTATGGAAGCTACGCAGCTTAAGACTTTGAGAAGATCCACAATATAATCGGAAATAAGGGGTTGAGGACACCTTTCCTGTAGTCAAAGCTGAAGTCCACGCCGTAGTAAACGACAACCAGTGGTCTCTTGGTGTAACGTTTAGCGTCGTTGCTTTGTTTCCTGTGACCCACCAGTGGCAGGATGTGTTTCTTAAAGAAGTCCTGCACCTCCGACACCTCTGTGGAGTCCTGGGGGGTAGAGGACACAGGACATTATACACGAATAATTGCAGCATTCTATTTAGGTTAGGAAAGCATGCTTCATTGAATTCTGCTAGTTTCAGATATCCCTCCATATTGCAGTGAGGTGGATAAATAGCACCCATCCAGTGAATCAGGCTGGGAATTGCCATGGACCTCACGATACTATATCATCAAGATACTTAGGTGCCGATTCGATATGTTTTACAATTCCCTCGATTCACTATATGTATTGTGATTCGATAATGCAATTTTATTGCGATTTGATGTTACACATATATTGCTCACCATGTTGGCTGCAGAGAGACAACAGAGCATGAGAAAGAGTTGTGATCAGTCATGGAAATAAGTGCTAAACATGTTGGCTCACTATTAAAAAGATGGATCCCAAGCTTTAAGATGGATCCCAAGCTTTAAGATGGATCCCAAGCTTTAGGATGAAAAATGCAGGAGTTTTGGCGCAGATACAGCTGTCTAGCGCTAGCTAACTCTACCTAGCAAAACATTTATAATAACAATGTCATTTTTTTTTAAACAAATCGATACTTGGAAGTCAGTATCGATTTAATATTGTCCTAAATAATATTGTGATATGTAACTGTATAGACCCCCCCCATCACAAGGCTTACTTTCACAGAGAGTGTAAGAAGCTGACTAGTGTAACGCTAGTAAACACACACCAGTTGGCACACTTACTTTGATGGTGAATGTATATGAGGCTTTCTCGTACTTGGACCTGAACTTCTCAGGATGCACCATGACGACCTGGCTTGGGGAGGCCTTGAGGAGCTTGGCCACGTCTGAACTGAAGGTGTGGAGGAACTTGAAGTCCTCTCTAAGAATGTTACCTGGGAGGAGAGAGAGGGGAACACAACGACTATCCCCATTAGGCCACACTGGGAGGACAGGAGCATGGATTACATATATTCTCTGTATACTACACATATGCATCATGAACACTGACAAATACATTCAAAGTCAATGTAATTGATTGTGTACTCACAGGCCTCTAGGTAGAGGTCATAGGTCATATCCTGCTCTGAGGAGAACACGCCCACTATGACAGCGTCATCGCCATCTTTGATGAACTCCTGCACCTGTTTCACCGTCTGCACCTGCTTGGAGGGTGGCCCCGCCTGCTCGCTCATATAGTCAACGATACCTACAGAGAACACACACACACAATAGTTAGTACCCTCGGCTATATCATTAACAAGGGACGTGTCCTAAAATCCATAATGTTAGCAGATATATTTAGTCACGGGGTAGTGACTGAAACAGTCTAAAGTGTGGACGTACCAATCTTCTCTCTGGGTCCGTTGTAGTCGAAGGCCTTCCCCTTCCTGAAGATCTTGAGGGTGGGGTACCCCGACACCCCGAAGCGGTTGGCGATGTCATTCTCCTGGGTGGCGTCTACCTTGGCCAGGGAGATGGGAGGAGAGCGCTGGCTCAGGGACTTGGCTGCCTTCTCATACTCTGGAGCCAGCTGCTTACAGTGGCCACACCTGGAGTAGGGAATCAGGCGTGGTTATTCAAATAGGCTGTATCACATCCGGCCGCGATTGGGAGTCCCATAGGGCGGCGCACTATTGGCCCAGTGTCGTCCAGGTTTGGCTCGGGTAGGCCATCATTGTAAATAAGAATTTGTTTTTAAGTGACTTGCCTAGTTAAAGGTTAAATATATACAAAATTATATCCAAACGGACGTTAGTATTCCTTTTTAAAGATTTTTGTTGTGCACTGTAAATGTACTAGCCAGGAAAGTCAATTTATGTCAGTCTTGCTGCCGACTAACTGACCCTTATTAACCGGTTACATTTTTTCCCAAACAGTCAAATGATGTGACCAACAGAAAATACTATCAGAGATCAGGGGCCTCCCGGGTGGCGCAGTGGTCTAGGGCACTGCATCGCAGCGCTAGCTGTGCCACCAGAGACTCTGGGTTCGCGCCCAGGCTCTGTCGCAGCAGGCCGCGACCGGGAGGTCCGTGGGGCGACGCACAATTGAAAACCTCACGCTTTGCCTCTTCGAGTCTATTATAGAACATGCAACTCCTGTAATGAAACAGCTAATAAGTCATTTTCAAACATTTGCCCAAATACAATTCGCGGAACACATCGTTCTAAAACAGAGAACCTAAGGCAAGCAGGTCCATATGTAACAGAGATGAAAATCTCTTAGAGAGAGGGGGAATCTAATAGCAACAACTATGATGGTTTGCTAATATGACTAGGATTGTGCCTTTGGCTTCTGGACAACGAAAGAAAGTGGATATGAAAACCAATAGAACCGGAGAGAAATGCTGGTTCATGGCATCAGGAGGTCTTTATAAAATTGTCTTCACGTTTCTACGGATGGATTTTCGGAAGTCTTATTTGAAGCAAGGTAGGACGTCTCATTATTTCAAGTAGAGTAAAACGTTCATGTTTCAAACAAGTATACTGCCTGAAGCTGACATTGCAAAGTGGTGGGTGACGCGTTGATAGTCAACGGTAGGCAGGCTATAGTCTTTGCAGCCGAATGGGAGGCGCGCTTTACGAGTTGAGAAATAAAATTAGCTTCTTTTTAAATAGTGGCCACCAAAGTGAACACGATTGTATTTAGAATCGTTGTTATTTGTTGCGTAATGACTGGGCTTACAAAAGCAGGTTTCACTCCAGTAGACGACAAACTTTTTAAGGAGCTACTCTCACACTGTCTGACAGGTGGTAGACTATTCCTCTCTAACTAGTCTCTGTATCCTGTCTGACAGGTGGTTGACTATTCCTCTCTAACTAGGTCTCTGTATCCTGTCTGACAGGTGGTTGACTATTCCTCTCTAACTAGGCTCTGTATCCTGTCTGACAGGTGGTTGACTATTCTCTCTACTAGGCTCTGTATCCTGTCTGACAGGTGGTTGACTATTCCTCTCTAACTAGGCTCTGTATTTGTCTGACAGGTGGTAGACTATTCCTCTCTAACTAGGCTCTGTATGCTGTCTGACAGGTGGTAGACTATTCCTCTCTAACTAGGCTCTGTATCCTGTCTGACAGGTGGTTGACTATTCCTCTCTCTAACTAGTCTCTGTATGCTGTCTGACAGGTGGTTGACTATTCCTCTCTAACTAGTCTCTGTATGCTGTCTGACAGGTGGTTGACTATTCCTCTCTCTAACTAGTCTCTGTATGCTGTCTGACAGGTGGTTGACTATTCCTCTCTCTAACTAGTCTCTTGTATGCTGTCTGACAGGTGGTTGACTATTCCTCTCCTCTAACTAGGCTCTGTATGCTGTCTGACAGGTGTTTGACTATTCCTCTCCTCTAACTAGGCTCTGGTATGCTGTCTGACAGGTGGTTGACTATTCCTCTCCTCTAACTAGGCTTTGTAAGCTGTGCGCATGTAATAAAAAAATGCATGCCGACTAGCGAAAATACACACGTGCCAATTTAATTCCACAAAATTATGCAAATGAACCTAAAGACCAATAAGCATGACCAGTCAAATGCAGCAGCTAACCGATTAACCGTGTACATCCTTAGTACTAGCCTACAGTACTGAGGATGTACAAAGTAATTATTTTATTTTCAAGTACATGAATAACTCATGTTGCATTTTACATGAAAGGGCATTTTATTTTCTTAGAGCATTAGCTCTCCAGTCAGCCCTGACAATTTTAACTTTCTGTATTTTTATTTTCCCACTTTCAATAGCCTAGTGGTAACAGGCGAGCACCTTCTGGAGATTCCAGAAGACATGACACAGGTCAATGCAAAACACTCACCAGAAAAGTTCTTGAAACAATCAGTTCCATCATAGGGAACATCAGACTTTTCTTTCACTGTTGCCGACATCTACCGAAGAATAGCAGTCACAAAAACAACCGCACACTGTCAGCTGTTGTGGTACTGACATTTGACCCAAGAGCAACTTTTTTGGGGGGGGGGGGGGTATCAACTATCCAAATAACTGCAAAAATTCCATATTATTAGAATAGTGAAATATGGGAGGGAAAGTTATAAGTTAAATAAGCACTATGAAGCTTCAGAAGGCAATAATAACATTCATGAAGCTTCACAGTAAAATGGTTTCGACTTCATCTCCTCCGCTCCTTCACCAGATAGAAAACACAAAGGCCATAATAGATATAATTTCATAAATCAGTGCAGGTGACGCAGAGGAGACGAGGATGTGACTCTCGACTATTGCGATGCATCCTAAACGTTGTGGGGGACTGACTGACCATGGGGCATAGAACTCCACCAGGATGATGTCAGCGCTGTTGACCACCTCGTCAAAGTTGTCCTTGGTCAGCACCAGGGTGGCCTCTGGAGGGGGCTTCCAGTCCGGCTGGGCCACTTCCATCACTCGAGCCACAATGTCTTAAACACAACCACAGTTACTAATGTTACTGTGGTGAAACTGAAAGTGGGTTACAAGCCACTCAAGCCACAATGTCTTAAACACAACCACAGTTACTAATGTTACTGTGGTGAAACTGAAAGTGGGTTACAAGCCACTCGAGCCACAAGACAAACCACAGTTACAACATTATAGTAGCCTGTTTAATAGTCTGTTCCTGCTTTAGCTAACCAAGCTGACAATGTAGAGTTGTCAAAGGCTGAAAAAGAGACTGAGGTACTGACTGGATCAGTCTTCTTAGTAGACATCTTACCCTGCTCATTCCTGGCGCCATCATACTCCACAGGCTCCCCCTTCTTCATGATCTTGAAGGTGGGATATCCCGACACCTCGAACCTGCTCCCTAAGGAACTGGACTTGGTCGCGTCCACCTTGGCCACAGGGATAGGGGGGTCATTCTCCTTCAGAGTCAGGGCAATCTTCTCATACTCTGAAGCAAACTGCTTACAGTGGCCACACCTGGGAGGGGAGGGAAACTGATTAAATGTGTCAATCAAGGGAAAATGAACAAAAATGGTGCAAATATTCCATGTATATTTGAGATTAAAGCCTGCCTGTTTTTCCTACTACATATCGGCTACCAGGTATTGCACAATAGGCGAAGCGGATGGACACGTCTCCAATGACTGCCAAATATTGACTTTCTTAACCATCCCTTTATGCAAACTTACCATGGTGCATAGAACTCAACCAGCACGGTGTCCTTCCCCTCCATGAACATGTCGAAGTTGTCGTCGTTCAAGACCAACACTCCGTTCTCATCCTTCACCTCTGTTACGTCATCTTTATCCTCTTCATCATCACCACCCTCCTCCTCGTCGACTTCTTCCGCTACATCTGCAACACCATGGATAACAAAACAGTGTGAAATAAACATAACGTCTAGCAACGATAGTCTGACTGGACAACAAAGTTGGGATTGCATTGTAACATAACAAAACCACGCTACAACATAAAGCCACGCTACAACATAACAGAATCACACGCATGTACGCATAATAAATCAAAAAGAAACTAGCCAGCAGTCAAGTTAGCAACTAGCTAGCTAGTTAATAAGAGCTGCATGGCTGTTATAATTACAGGAGACGCCAACTACCGAACACGCTTAGTAAACATTCCTGGCTAATTTAATTAATCCCAAAGTAGCCAGCTAGCTACTTACCATCAGTTTCACATCGGATGACAGTGGCAAAGTGGGCAACGCCAAGTACCACAATCAGTAGCAGCGCTATCTGTCTCATTGTCAGATTTTCCAATGGAATGCTATCCGTGCAACGAGTGAGACTTCTCCTTTTTAACTAGTAACGTTAGCTGATGAAAGGCACCAAAATGGTGTATTAATAGAAATCTCTGTCGATATTTTCGAATCCTGAAGTGGGGTTACAAACTGATCTTTGGCTTGTGGTTTCTAGCTAAAGACTTCGGAAATCAGGCTCCTTCACTGACTTGCCACATTCTAATTGGCTGTCATCATCGGCTTTCCTCCAATTGCGTACCGCCACTTAATTCCTGGATCCAGGACGTTCGAGGGTGCCATTGGATAGTCGACCAGTTGTTGCAATGTCATTGGACTGAATGGTCTACTGTATTTTCAACAGTGAACATAGAACAAGTAAAAGTTTAACGCGTACTTTTGATGTCAAGGACGTCTGTCTCTACATTTCAACAATGTAACTGTCGTGTAAACATTAGCGAGCCCTGTTTTCATTCTTCCAGGGTGCCCCACTCACCTTAACCTGCACAGCACACCATTTATTTGAGCAGTTTGAACATCTTTTAGAACCAGGGAACGTTTGTTTATTGAATTTTTGTGTAAATATACAGTAACCTACAGAATACTCATAATTAAGCCTGATTCACTCCACGCAGAGTATTTAAACATACAACTTAAAAAATGTCCCTCTTGAATAGCATGCTTGGGTAGGTTACTTTATGAATGTAATCCATTACAGTTACTAGTTACCTGTCCAAAATTGTAATCAGTAACGTAACTTTTGGATTACCCAAACTCAGTAATGTAATCTGATTACATTCTGTTACTTTTAGATTACTTTCCCCTTAAAGACATTAGAAGACAAACATGCATGTTACCAATTGAACGACATCTATTGCAGGATAAATCAATGTTAAAGTTTACATAGCTGGCCATAAATGGATGTTACATTTTACGTTATGGGTTGGTTATGTAGGCTTCTGCTTAACCCATCGCTTTCTACTACATATAATAATATGATAAAACGATATCTTTACATTAAAAATCAAAGTCTATCAGAATTCCAGTCATTCCAATAAATGTTATACCCCTGTATCTTCAAGAATAGGACTTGGAAATATGGAAGTATAGATTAGCCAAATTGTTTTACCTGAGCAGGACCCCAAAACGAAGGACTAATTAGCCAGCCCTACTCTGTTGTTTATGATTTTGTTGTCATGYAGGACTGATTGGGCTCATTGATTCGAGTTGATAAATAAATGCTGCGCTCATGGAGTGGCTTTGAGCACTACTGAAAAGAGCTATTTACATGTGAAAAATGAATGCAATATGCTGCATTTGCTATAGGCCTATTGTTTACCTTTTTGTTGGTGACACTTTGATATCTTGATAATATGCAGCTGTTTAAAGGGCAAATCCACAGAGGAAACAATAACAAAATGTAACCACTCTCAGATTAATAGACAGCTACGGATGCAAGGACTGACCATGCATGATATAATATTTTTTGTTTTAACCATGTTATGAGGCTATATGGTGTTTGTTTACGTTTAGCTTATATTTTAGGTTCTCGTGGAGTGTGACAGTTGAACTAAGCTTATGACCTTATATATAATTTATAAATCCAAAAATGGATGTAGCAATTACAGATTGACACTTTAGGTCTATCAAACGTGTACAAGTTTGAGCATGTGTCTATTAGGCCTATGGATTTAATGTTTTTATCACCATGAATTAGATTGAACAATAAAAGCCCCGCTTTTATTCCATAGGCTGGGATCCACACTATGCACCTGTAGCAAGAGCGCATTTTACACTGGCTGTCCACTGGTTTCAAAAACAATGATTGATAGGCAGCTCAAACTTCTTGAATTCAACTATTATTGGGTTCAAATACACATTTAGATTTGTGAACAGCCATCCACAACAACCACAATTCATAAGGTGCAAATAGCTAAATGAGAGAGCAGCAGTGTGATTCACATCAATACGCTATGTAGATATCAATAATAAGTGATATCCGTATTGTTGTAGACTATACCACTGCTGTCATCCTTACCTCCATGCGTTTATTCAAGTTGGATAATCTTTGAATGCCGACAGCAGTCACACCATTGGAATACATAGCTTGGACTGTAGCCTACAAAACCTATTCCTGCTCTTTCCCCGCAATCCATCAAACACATTTGGTGTGTCATCATAGTGGTCTCTGATTTGTGGTCAGACTCGCTCAGGTGGAACAAACTTAAACTTGCGCCTTTTTTCAATGCTGATTTGAATGTCATTGAGAAAACAGAGAAGTGTCAAATCTTTTTTTCCGCAAACATCCTTTCTGAATTTAAAAGTAATCCTCGAAGTAATCATCTAGTTTTTCAAAAGTATGTGTAATCTGATTACAATTTTGCTGCTAATGTGACAGATTACAGTTTCTGTTTTTTGTAATCCCTTAGATGTAACTGATTACAATATAATAAAGGAAATAATAAAGGAAAAAATATTTCTAAAATATATATATTTTATATCTATATTTACAAAAAATATGGGGGATTGGAAATGATGCAGACAATTATATTGATGGAAGCCACAGTCTATCTGCAGTGTAAAAGCCCAATTTTTTTTTTTAAAGGAACAAGTGTTCTTAATGTTTTGTCGACTCAGTGTATAGTGTGGCCACACAGATCTATGGTCCCAGCAGGTCCAGTTATTCAGGAAAGCTTAACGCGCATTCTGCCGCCTTTCCGATCGAGCGGCTATTCCGATCGACCAGCCCCAGAAGTGTCTGTCCTATACCTAGGAGATACAAGAAAGTTCAAGAAATATTTTTGTTTTTTGGACACAAAACTACCTCCATACTTCCATTCATTTTTTAAACCCGTTACCAGGTTACCTTCAGACAAGTTCCATGGGGCTTGTGGGGGTTAGTAGGCCAGAATGATTTCCGTGATTCTACAGACAGAAGGTTCGGACGCTTCAGACAGAAGTGGGCACAGACTTCAGACGAGTTCCATGGGACTTGTGGGGGTAGTAGAGCAAAACGGAGCACACCATTGTGCTTCGGAGAGTCTCATCTTTCCATTAAATCATCATTAGTTAGTAGGCCAAACTGTTCGGATGCTACAGATGTTTTTGTGAGAAGGCCGATATTCGGGATGTCTCCTGGTCTGACAAACAGCGACTTTCCACCGCAGATACTGAATGCCAACATAGGCGGATGCGGTGGATTGAGACACAGCCCATACAAAAAAACAGACAGCTTAAACTTCCAGATTTAGATGGGGAGTTTTGTATTATGTTAATTAGATTGACGCATAGGTGTGTCAATAGACTTAAAGATTTGAACCGCTTTCCTACCCCAATCTCAACCTCAACCTGTTCTTTAGTTTCAGTGACAGTCAAAGCAAAACAATCCTATATTAGACATTATTTTTTATGTAAGATTAGCATGGAGGTCAAAGGTTACTCACTCTCCTGTGGTCATAAAAAGTTGAATGTGTACCAGTGCTGCTGTCCAGGCCACATTGAGGGTGAGCTCTGTGGTAAAGCGAGACAGACAGGCTGTTGGAGCTGTGGAGCTGTGAAGCTGGTGGGGCTGAGAGGAGAGACACATGGAGAGGAAGAGTAGAAGCATGTCCAAAATGGCTCCCTATTTTCTGGATAGTGCACTACTTTAGACCAGAGACCAATTTCAATTCATGGTCAGGCTACAGCGCAAATATGATAATTAGGGTTAAAAAAAAACTCCCCAGCCCACACTTGATAGAAAGAATGTAGAAACTATAATGGACCTACAGTGCCATGGGAAAGTATTCAGACCCCTTGACTTTTTACACATGTTGATAGGTTACAGCCATATTCTAAAATGGATGAAATAAAAAATCCAAGGCAATCTACACACAATAACCCATACATTTTTGCAAATGTATAAAAAAATATATTTAAAAAACACCTTGTTTACATAAGTACTCAGACCCTTTGCTATGAGACTTGAAATTGAGCTCAGGTGCATCCTGTTTCCATTGATCATCCTTGAGATATCTCTACAACTTGATTGGAGTCCACCTGTGGTAAATTCAATTGACTGGACATGATTTGGAAAGGCACACACCTCTATATAAGGTCCCACAGTTGACAGTGCATGTCATAGCAAAAACCAAGCCATGAGGTTGAAGGAATTGTCCATAGAGCTCCGAGACAGGATTGTGTCGAGGCACAGATCTGGGGAAGGGTACCAAAAAATGTCTGCAGCATTGCATGTCCCCAAGAACACAGTGCCCTCCATCATTCTTAAATGGAAGAAGTTTTGAACGACCAAGACTCTAACTATGGCTAGCCGCCCGGCCAAACTGTACAATTGGGAAGAAGGGCCTTGGTCAGGAAGGTGACCAAGAACCCGATGGTAACTTTGACAGAGCTCTAGAGTTCCTCTGTGGAGATGGGAAAACCTTCCAGAAGGACAACCATCTCTGCAGAACTCCACCAAACAGGCATTTATGGTAGATTGGCCAGATGAAACCACTCCACATTAAAAGGCACATGACAGCTTGCTTGGAGTTTGCCAAAAGGCACTTAAAGACTCTCAGACCATGAGAAACAAGATTCTCTGGTCTGATGAAAGCAAGATTGAACTCTTTGGGCTGAATGCCAAGTGTCACGTCTGGAGGAAACCTGGCACTATCCCTACAGTAAAGCATAGTGGTGGCAGCATCATGCTGTGGGGATGTTTTTCAGCAGCAGGGACTGGGAGACTAGTCAGGATCAAGGGAAAGATGAACAGACAAAAGTACAGAGAGAGATCCTTGATGAAAACCTACTCCAGAGCTCTCAGGACCTCAGACTGGGGCGAAGGTTCACCTTCCAACAGGAACACGACCCTAAGCACACAGCCAAAACAACACAGGAGTGGCTTTGGGACAAGTCTCTGAATGTCCTTGAGTGGCTCAGCCAGAGCCCGGACTTGAACCCGATCAAACATCTCTGGAGAGACCTGAAAATAGCTGTGCAGCAACGCTCCCCATCCAACCTGACAGAGCTTGAGATGATCTGCAGGGAAGAATGGGAGAAACTCCCTTAATACAGGTGTGTCAAGCTTGTAGCGTCATACCCAATAAGACTTGAGGCTGTAATCACTACCAAAGGTGCTTCAACAAAGTTTTTTATTTATTGATTTTTATTTCACCTTTATTTAACCAGGTAGGCCAGTTGAGAACAATTTCTAATTTACAACTGCGACCTGGCCAAGATAAAGCAAAGCAGTGCATCAACAAAAACAACAACACAGAGTTACACATAAACAAACGTACGGTCAATAACACAATAGAAAAATCAATGTACAGTGCGTGCAAATGTAGAAGAGTAGGGAGGTAAGGCAATAAATAGGCCATTGAGGCGAAAGAATTACAATTTAGCATTAACACTGGAGTGATAGATGTGCAGATGATGATGTGCAAGTAGAGATACTGGGGTGCAAAAGAGCAAGAGGATAAGTAACAATATGGGGAGGAGGTAGCTGGGTGTGCTATTTACAGATTGGCTGTGTACAGGTACAGTGATCGGTAAGCTGCCCTGACAGCTGATGCTTAAAGTTAGAGAGGGAGATATAAGACTCCAGCTTCAGTGATTTTTGTAATTTGTTCCAGTCATTGGCAGCAGAGAACTGGAAGGAAAGGCGGCCAAAGGAAGTGTTGGTTTAGGGGTGACCATTGAAATATACCTGCTGGAGCGCGTGCTACGGGTGGGTGTTGCTATGGTGACCAGTGAGCTGAGATAAGGCGGGGCTTTACCCAGCATAGACTTATAGATGACCTGGAGCCAGTGGGTTTGGCGAAGAATATGTAGTGAGGGCCATCCAACGAGAGCATACAGGTCGCAGCGGTGGGTAGTATATAGGGCTTTGGTGATAAAAACGGATGGCACTGTGATAGACTACATCCAGTTTGCTGAGTAGAGTGTTGGAGGCTATTTTGTAAATGACATCGCCGCAGTCAAGGATCGGTAGGATAGTCAGCTTTACGAGGGTATGTTTGGCAGCATTAGTGAAGGGGGCTTTGTTGCGAAATAGGAAGCTGATTCTATATTTAATTTTGGATTGGAGATGCTTAATGTGAGTCTGGAAGGAGAGTTTACAGTCTAACCAGACACCTAGGTATTTATAGTTGTCCACATATTCTAAGTCAGAAATGTCCAGAGTAGTGATGCTATTCGGGCGGGAGGGTGCGGGCAGCAATCGGTTGAAGAGCATGCACTTAGTTTTACTTGCATTTAAAAGCAGTTGGAGGCCACGGAATGAGTGTTGTATGGCATTGAAGCTCGTCAGGAGATTTGTTAACACAGTGTCCAAAGAAGGGCCAGATGTATACAGAATGGTGTCGTCTGCGTAGAGGTGGATCAGAGAATCACCAGCAGCAAGAGCGACATCATTGATATATACAGAGAAAAGAGTCTGTGGCACCCCCACAGAGACTGCCAGAGGTCCGGACAACAGGTTCTCTGATTTGACACACTGAACTCTACCTGAGAAGTAGTTGGTGAACCAGGCGAGGCAGTCATTTGAGAAGCCAAGGCTATTTAGTCTGCTGATAAGAATGCAGTGATTGACAGAGTCGAAAGCCTTGGCCAGGTCGATGAAGATGGCTGCACAGTACTGTCTTTTATCAATGGCGGTTATGATATTGTTTAGGACCTTGAGCGTGGCTGAGGTGCACCCATGACCAGCTCGGAAACCAGATTGCATAGTAGAGAAGGTACGGTGGGATTCGAAATGGTTGGTGATCTGTTTGTTAACTTGGCTTCCAAAGGTTTTATAAAGGCAGGGCAGGATGGATATAGGTCTATAACAGTTTGGGTCTAGAGTGTCTCCCCCTTTGAAGAGGGGGATGACCGCGGCAGCTTTCCAATCATTGGGGATCTCAGACGACACGAAAGAGAGGTTGAATAGGCTAGTAATAGGGGTTGCAACAGATCATTTTAGAAAGAGACGGTCCAGATTGTCTAACCCAGCTGATTTGTAGGGGTCCAGATTGTCTAACCCAGCTGATTTGTTAGGGATCCACATTTTGCAGCTCTTTCAGAACATCAGCTGTCTGGATTTGGGTGAAGGAGAAGCAGGGGGGGGGCTTGGGCAAGTTGCTGCAGGGGGTGCTGAGATGTTGGCCAGGGTAGGGGTAGCCAGGTGGAAAGCACGGCCAGCCGTAGAAAAAAGCTTATTGAAATTATCAATTATCGTAGATTTATTGGTGGTGACAATGTTTCCTATCCTCAGTGCAGTGAGCAGCTGGGAGGAGGTGCTCTTATTCTCCATGGACTTTAAGGTGTCCCAGAACTTTTTGGAATTAGTGCTACAGGATGCAACTTTCTGTTTGAAAAAGCTAGCCTTAGCTTTCCTAACTGACTGAGTATATTGGTTCCTGACATCCCTGAAAAGTTGCATATCGCGGGGGTTATTCGATGCTAATGCAGAACGCCACAGGATGTTTTTGTGCTGGTCAAGGGCAGTCAAGTCTGGGGTGAACCTGTTCTTAGTTCTACCTTTTTTGAATGGGGCAGGCTTATTTAAGATGGAGAGGAAAGCACTTTTAAAGAGCAACCAGGCATCCTCTACTGACGGGATGAGGTCAATATCCTTCCAGGATACCCGGGCCAGGTCGATTAGAAAGGCCTGCTCGCTGAAATGTTTTAGGGAGCGTTTGACAGTGACGAGGGTTGGTCGTTTGACCGCGGACCCATTACGCACGCAGGCAATGAGGCAATGATTGCTGAGATCCTGGTTGAAAACAGCAGAGGTGTATTTAGAGGGCAAGTTGGTCAGGATGATATCTAAGAGGGTGCCCATGGTTACGGATTTAGGGTTGTACCTGGTAGGTTCCTTGATCATTTGTGTGAGATTGATGGCATCTAGCTTAGATTGTAGGACGGCCGGGGTGTTAAGCATGTCCCAGTTTAGGTCACCTAACAGTACGATCTCTGAAGATAGATAGGGGGAAATCAATTCACATATGGTGTCCAGGGCACAGCTGGGGGCTGAAGGGGTCTATAACAAGCGGCAACGGTGAGAGACTTGTTTCTGGAAAGGTGGATTTTTAAAAGTAGCTCGAATTGTTTGGGCACAGACCTGGATAGTATGACAGAACTCTGCAGGTTTTCTCTGCTGTAGATTGCAACTCTGCCCCCTTTGGCAGTTCTATCTTGTCGGAAAATGTTATAGTTAGGGATGGAAATTTCAGGATTTTTGGTGGCTTTCCTAAACCAGGATTCAGACACGGCTAGGACATCTGGTTTAGGCGGAGTGTGCTAAAGCAGTGAATAAAACAAACCTAGGGAGGAGGCTTCTAACGTAAACATGCATGAAACCAAGGCTTTTACGGTTACAGAAGTCAACAAATGAGAGCGCCTGGGGAATGGGAGTGGAGCTAGGTGCTACAGGGCCCGGGTTAACCTCTACATCACCAGAGTAACAGAGGATAAGG
The DNA here is from genome assembly GCF_002910315.2 of Salvelinus sp. IW2-2015. Lineage (NCBI taxonomy): Eukaryota > Metazoa > Chordata > Actinopteri > Salmoniformes > Salmonidae > Salvelinus > Salvelinus sp. IW2-2015. The sequence goes on from NC_036873.1 coordinate 4,922,853, forward strand.
GTACGGCTAAAGGCTATAAGAACTGGTCGTCTAGTGCGTTCGGAACAGAGAGTAAAAGGATCAGATTTTTGAGCGCGGAAGAATAGATTCAAGGCATAATGTACAGACAAGGGTATGGTAGGATGTGAATACAGTGGAGGTAAACCTAGGCATTGAGTGATGATGAGAGAGGTTTTGTCTCGAGGCACCATTTAAGCCAGGTGAGGTCACCGCATGTGTGGGGGGTGGAACAAAAGGGAAAGCTAAGGCATATTGAGCAGGGCTGGAGGCTCTACAGTGAAACAAGACAATAATCACTAACCAAAACCGCAATGGACAACGCATATTGACATTAGGGAGAGGCATGCTTAGCCGAGTGATTATAGGGTCCAGTGAGTAGCCAGGCGAGCTGGAGACACTGCGATTCAGACAGCTAGCGGGCCGGGGATAGCAGGCTAGCAGAAGGGCCTTCGGGGGACGTCGCGATGGAATGGCCTGTTGAAACCCCCTGTCACGCCCTGGCCTTAGTTATCTTTGTTCTCTTTATTATTTTGGTTAGGTCAGGGTGTGATGAGGGTGGTTTGTGGGTTTTTGTCTCGTCTAGGGTGTTTGTACTGTCTAGCGGGGTTTTGTAGAGTTATGGGGTTGTGTTCATTGTAGGTGTTTATGTAAGTCTATGGTTGCCTAGATTGGTTCTCAATTAGAGGCAGGTGTTCATCATTGTCTCTGATTGGGAACCATATTTAGGTAGCCATGTTCTTTGGGTATTTTTTGGGTGATTGTTTCCTGTGTCAGTGTTTGTGCCACACGGGACTGTTACGGTTTGTTCACGTTTATTGTTTTTGTATTTGTGTTCATTGTTCAGTTTTCCATATTAAAACATGGACACCTACCACGCTGCGTATTGGTCCGATCCTTGTTACACCTCTTCAGACGAAGAAGAGGAAGACAGCCGTGACACCCCCTCGGACGGTTACGTCGGCAGACCAGTCGTGATGGATCGGCGAGGCTCCGTGTCAGCAGTAAAAGGGTCCAGGCCAATTGGCAAAATTGTATTGTATTGTATTGTACCCCAAGAAATTGGCTGATGGACCTCTTCAGCTAGCTGCGAGATGGGCCTAGCTCCAGGCTAGCTCCAGGCTAACTGGTACTTGCTTCGGGACAGAGACGTTAGCCAGGAGTATCCACTCGGATAGCAGCTAGCTAGCTGTGATGATCCGGTGTAAAGGTTCAGAGCTTGCGGTAGGAATCCGGAGATATGGAGATGTGGTAGAGAAAAAGCAGTCCGATATGCTCTTAGAAAGCTAGCAGGCCACGGCTAGCAGGCTAGCAGATGGGCCTTCAGGGGACGTCGCGACGGAGGAGCCTGTTGAAACCCCCTCGGACGGAAACGTCGTCAGACCAGACGTGATGGATCGGCGGGGCTCCGTGTTGGCAGTAAAAGGGTCCAGGCCAATGGCAAAATAGGTATTGTAGCCCAAGAATTGACTGATGGACCTCTTCAGCTAGCTGCGAGATGGGCCTAGCTCGAGGCTAGCTCCAGGCTAACTGGTGCTTGCTTCGGGACAGAGACGTTAGTCAGGAGTATGCACTCGGATAGCAGCTAGCTAGCTTTACTGAGTAAAGGGTCTAAATACTTATGTAAATGTGATATTTCCATTTTTTTTTTTATATAAATTTGGAAGAAATCTCTACAAACCTGTTTTTTCTTTGTAATTACGGGATATTGTGGGTGGATTTATGAGGGGAAAAACGATTTAATACATTTTAGAATAAGGTTGCAACATAACAAAATGTGGAAAAAGTCAAGGGGTCTGAATACTTTCTGAAGGCACTGTATAATGTATATATATTCTGAATATTATATGTATATATTCTGAATATTATATGTATATATTATGTATATACTGTATGATTAATATTATATGTATACATTATGTATATAATATGTATGTTATATGTATATATGATGAATATTATATGTATATATTATGTATTTATTTTCAAATAACTATCCTTTATCTGGCCTGCAAATAAATGATGACAGACAAATCACAAAAACAACAACATTGAGTGTTACCTGCCATGCCATACTCAAGCAGTCCCATGCAGTAGGTGAATGGTAGACCCTAGCTGACTGGACATGGACACAGGTGTGAATGGTAGACCCAGGTTGCTGCATGGGGTTGTAGAGAATAACAGGGTTGCCAAGGCTACTGTCCGTCTGTGCAGCCAGCCAGCGGACCTCAGGGACTCTATTCTGACCTGGTGTTTAGTTAGAGCAGAGAGGACAGGATGACATCAGCAACATGGTTTCTGTTTTAATATACTCAGGTTTGTGTTGTAGAGCAGGGGAACAAACATTCATGATGACCTTAAAAAAGTTCAAGTTTGTTTTCTCATGTACTTGGTAGTTTCTCTGTGATAATGGTGCTGAGTGGTTGTGTTGTGTTCTAACCTTGTTAGGCCCAGTCGGACCGTGGTCCTGGTTCCTGTGTAACACTGGAGTCGACCACAGAGGTGAGGGCTGACAGCCACGGGAAACACCATGCCAGAGACTCCTCCCCCTGATGTGTTGAGGCAATAAAGCAGCCATGACAGTAGGCACCTGAGGAGAGAAGAGGTCAGAGGTCAGGGTTGGACTTCACCTGTCAGGATTAAATTACAGATTGAACTATATGTTTCATGTTATTCATAGACACTGTTATAGTGCAAACATTTGCTCAGAGAGATAAAATCTGGGCTGTACAATTCCTCAAATTCACTCAGATTACAGTGACTATGCATCTAGCCTATACCACCCTCTGCTGGTGMACAAGTGAACCTGCAGTTTAACAGAAGATTAAAAAACAACACTTTCTTGTCATTTCGAACATCAAGTAAAAGTCTCCATTCTATCCATGTGTAAGTGTTTTTACTGGTCAGTTGAAAGAGTGTCCATTTTCAAGTGTGTTACCTGGCATTGGGATGAGTTGGAAACATCGATCTTCCTCAAGATTGGCAACACACACACACGCACACACTAACACACTCTCTCACACACACTTACCTTCCTAGTTGCTGATGCATCTGTTATACCAGGTGTTTCAGTACAGACCGTCCAATAGAATGGTCAGGGTCCAGTTCACATGAGGCTGCTGAGGGGAGGACGGCTCATAATAATGGCTGGAATGGAGTGAATAGAATAGCATCCACCACATGGAATCTATGTGTTTGATGAGTCCGATACCATTCCATTAATTCCGTTCCTATGAGCCCATCCTTCCCAATTAAGGTGCCACCAGCCTCCTGTAGTCCAGTTTCACCACTCCTCATGTGTTTGCATGGACAGGATGGATTATCTGGGATCCTATGTTTAATCAACAAAATTATTTCATACTGATCCTGAAAATCTATACCGATGAATATGCTAACAACAAACAATCTGCAGATAGAAGAGATTATATTCCTATTTCCTCCTACCTCATGGACTGGTTGAGAACTGTTAGCTGAGGGTTAGAACTGTTAGCTGAGGGTTAGACTTAGCTGAGGGTTAGATCTGTTAGCTGAGGGATAGACTGTTAGCTGAGGGATAGAACGTTACTGAGGGATAGAACTGTTAGCTGAGGATAGAACTGTTAGCTGAGGGATAGAACTGTTAGCTGAGGGATAGAACTGTTAGCTGAGGGATAGAACTGTTAGCTGAAGGTTAGAACTGTTAGCTGAGGTTAGAACTGTTAGCTGAGGGTTAGAACTGTTAGCTGAGGATAGAACTGTTAGCTGAGGGATAGAACTGTTAGCTGAGGGTTAGAACTGTTAGCTGAGGGTTAGAACTGTTAGCTGAGGGTTAGAACTGTTAGCTGAGGGATAGAACTGTTAGCTGAGGGTTCGATCTGTTAGCTGAGGGATAGAACTGTAGCTGAGGATAGAACTGTTAGCTGAGGGATAGAACTGTTAGCTGAGGGATAGAACTGTTAGCTGAGGATAGATCTGTTAGCTGAGGGATAGATCTGTTAGCTGAGGGTTAGATCGTTAGCTGAGGGTTAGATCTGTAGCTGAGGGTTCGATCTGTTAGCTGAGGGATAGAACTGTTAGCCGAGGGTTCGATCTGTTAGCTGAGGGGTAGAACTGTTAGCTTAGGGATAGAACTGTAGCTGAGGGTTCGATCTGTTAGCTGGGGGATAGAACTTTAGCTGAGGGATAGAACTGTTAGCTGAGGGATAGAACTGTTAGCTGAGGGATAGATCTGTTAGCTGAGGGATAGATTTGTTAGCTGAGGGATAGATCTGTAGCTGAGAGTTAGATCTGTTAGCTGAGGGTTAGATCTGTTCGCTGAGGGTTCGATCGTTAGCTGAGGGATAGATCTGTTAGCTGAGGGTTAGATCTGTTAGCTGGGGGATATATCTGTTAGTTGAGAGTTAGATCTGTTAGCTGAGAGTTAGATCTGTTAGCTGAGGGTTCGATCTGTTAGCTGAGGGATAGAACTGTTAGCTGAGGGATAGATCTGTTAGCTGAGGGATAGAACTGTTAGCTGAAGGTTAGATCTGTTAGCTGAGGGATAGAACTGTTAGCTGAGGGATAGAACTGTAGCTGGGGGATAGATATGTTAGCTGAGGGATAGAACTGTTAGCTGAGGGATAGATCTGTTAGCTGAGAGTTAATCTGTTAGCTGAGGGTTCGATCTGTTAGCTGAGGGATAGATCTGTTAGCTGAGGATAGAACTGTTAGCTGAGGGATAGATCTGTTTAGCTGAGGGTTCGATCTGTTAGCTGAGGGTTCGATCTGTTAGCTGAGGGTTCGATCTGTTAGCTGAGGGTTCATCTGTTAGCTTGAGGGTTAGAACTGTTAGCTGAGGTTAGAACTGTTAGCTGAGAGATAGATCTGTTAGCTGAGAGTTTGAACTGTTAGCTGAAGGTAGGAACGTTTAGCTGAAGGGTTAGAACTGTTAGCTGAGGTTAGAACTGTTAGCTGAGGGTTAGACCTGTTAGCTGAGGGTTAGAACTGTAGCTGAGGTTAGAACTGTTAGCTGAGGGTTATAAACTGTTAGCTGAGGGTTATAACTGTTAGCTGAGGGATAGAACTGTTCAGCTGAGGGATAGAACTGTTTGCTGATGGTTAGAACTGTAGCTGAGGGATAGAACTGTTAGCTGAGGGATAAGACTGTTAGCTGAGGGTTGTTAGCTGAGGATAGAACTGTTAGCTGAGGGTTGTTAGCTGAGGGATAGAACTGTTAGCTGAGGGTGTTAGCTGAGGGATAGAACTGTTTGCTGATGGTTAGAACTGTTAGCTGAGGGATAGAACTGTTAGCTGAGGGATAGAACTGTTAGCTGAGGGTTGTTAGCTGAGGGATAGAACTGTAGCTGAGGGTTATAACTGTTAGCTGAGGGATAGAACTGTCAGCTGAGGGATAGAACTGTTTGCTGATGGTTAGAACTGTTTGCTGATGGTTAGAACTGTTAGCTGAGGGATAGAACTGTTAGCTGAGGTTAGATCTGTTAGCGAGGGATAGAACTATTAGCTGAGGGATAGAACTGTTAGCTGAGGGTTAGATCTGTTAGCTGAGGGTTAGATCTGTTAGCTGAGGGATAGAACTATTAGCTGAGGGTTATAACTGTTAGCTGAGGGTTAGATCTGTTAGCTGAGGGATAGATCTGTTAGCTGAGGGATAGAACTGTTAGCTGAGGGATAGAACTGTTAGCTGAGGGTTAGAACTATTAGCTGAGGTTATAACTGTTAGCTGAGGGTTAGATCTGTTAGCTGAGGGATAGAACTGTTAGCTGAAGGTTAGAACTGTTAGCTGAGGGATAGACTTAGCTGAGGGATAGAACTGTTAGCTGAAGGTTAGAACTGTTAGCTGAGGGATAGAACTGTACGTGAGGGATAGATCTGTTAGCTGAGGGATAGAACTATTAGCTGAGGGTTATAACTGTTAGCTGAGGGTTAGATCTGTTAGCTGAGGGATAGATCTGTTAGCTGAGGGATAGAACTATTAGCTGAGGGTTATAACTGTTAGCTGAGGGTTAGATCTGTTAGCTGAGGGTTAGATCTGTTAGCTGAGGGATAGAACTATTAGCTGAGGGTTATAAATGTTAGCTGAGGGTTAGATATGTTAGCTGAGGGATAGATCTGTTAGCGAGGAGTATAACTGTTAGCTGAGGGATAGAACTGTTAGCTGAGGGTTAGAACTATTAGCTGAGGGTTATAACTGTTAGCTGAGGGTTAGATCTGTTAGCTGAGGATAGAACTGTTAGCTGAAGTTAGAATTTAGCTGAGGGTTAGATCTGTTAGCTGAGGGATAGAACTATTAGCTGAGGGTTATAACTGTTAGCTGAGGTTAGATCTGTTAGCTGAGGGATAGATCTGTTAGCTGAGGGATATAACTGTTAGCTGAATATGGACTATAAGGTTAGCTGATATACTAAGCGAGGGTATAACTGTAGCTGAGGGTTAGATCTGTTAGCTGAGGATAGAACTGTTAGCTGAAGGTTAGAACTGTTAGCTGAGGATAGAACTGTTAGCTGAGGGATAGAACTGTTAACTGAGGGATAGAACTGTTAGCTGAGGGATAGAACTGTTAGCTGATGGATAGAACTGTTAGCTGAGGGATAGAACTGTTAGCTGAGGGATAGAACTGTTAGCTGAGGGATAGAACTGTTAGCTGAGGGTTAGAACTGTTAGCTGAGGATAGAACTGTTAGCTGAGGGATAGAACTGTTAGCTGAGGAAACAGATAACACACTGGCGTGAGAAACAGAATACACACTGGCTGAGAACAGATAACACACTGCTACAGAATACACACTGGCGTGAGAAACAGATAACACACTGGCGTGAAAAGAGAATAGACACTGGCGTGAGAAACAGAATACACACTGGCGTGAGAACAGAATACACACTGGCGTGAGAATCAGAATACACACTGGCGTGAGAAACAGAATACACACTGGCGTGAGAATCAGAATACACACTGGCTGAGAACAGATAACACACTGGCGTGAGAAACAGATAACACACTGGCGTGAGAAAGAGAATAGACACTGGCGTGAGAAACAGAATACACACTGCCGTGAGAAACAGAATACACACTGGCGTGAGAATCAGAATACACACTGGCGGAGAAACAGAATACACACTGGCGTGAGAAACAGAATACACACTGGCATGACAGAATACACACTGGCGTGACAGAATACACACTGGCGTGAGAAACAGATAACACACTGGCGTGAGAAACAAGAATACACACTGGCGTGAGAAACAGATAGCACACTGGCGTGAGAAACAGAATACACACTGCGTGAGAATCAGAATACACACTGGCGTGAGAAACAGAATACACACTGGCGTGAAAACAGATAGCACACTGGGGTGAGAAACAGAATACACACTGGCGTGAGAAACAGATAGCACACTGGGGTGAAACAGAATACACACTGGCGTGAGAAACAGAATACACACTGGCATGACAGAATACACACTGGCGTGACAGAATACACACTGGCGTGAGAAACAGATAACACACTGGCGTGAGAAACAGAATACACATGGCGTGGAGAAACAGATAGCACACTGGCGTGAGAAACAGAATACACACTGGCGTGAGAATCAGAATACACACTGGCGTGAGAAAACAGAATACACACTGGCGTGAGAAACAGATAGCACACTGGGTGAGAAACAGAACACACTGGCGTGAGAAACAGATAGCCACACTGGCGTGAGAAACAGAATACACACTGGCGTGAGAAACAGATAGCACACTGGCGGTAGAAACAGAATACACACTGCGTGAGAAACAGATAGCACACTGGGGTGAGAAACAGAATACACACTGGGGTGAGAACAGAATACACATGGCGTATGAGAACAGAAACACACTGGTGAGAAACAGAATACACACTGCGTGAAACAGATACACACTGCGTGAGAAACAGAATACACACTGGCGTGAGAAACAGATAGCACACTGGGTGAGAAAACAGAATACACACTGGCGTGAAAACAGAATACACACTGGCGTGAGAAACAGAATACACACTGGCGTGAGAAACAGAATACACACTGGCGTGAGAACAGAATACACACTGGGGTGAGAAACAGAATACACACTGGCGTGAGAAAACAGATAACACACTGGGGTGAGAAACAGAATACACACTGCGTGAGAAACAGATACACACTGGGCGTGAGAAACAGAATACACACTGGCGTGAGAAACAGATAACACACTGGCGTGAGAAACAGATAGCACACTTGCGTGAGAAACAGATAGCACACTGGTGGAGAAAACAGAATACACACTGGCGTGAGAAACAGAATACACATTGGCGTGAGAAACAGATAACACACTGGCGTGAGAAACAGATAGCACACTGTGTGAGAACACAGATAGCACACGGGTGTGAGAAACAGAATACACACTGGCGTGAGAAACAAAGAATACACATTGGCGTGAGAAACAGATAACACACTGGCGTGAGAAACAGATAGCACACTGGTGTGAGAAACAAATACACACTGGCGTGAGAAAACAGAATACACACTGGCGTGGAGAAACAGAATACACACTGGTGTGAGAAACAGAATACACACTGGCGTGAGAAACAGAATACACACTGGCGTGAGAAACAGAATACACATAGCGTAGAAACAGAATACACCTGGCGTGAGAAACAGATAACACACTGGCGTGAGAAACAGATAACACACTGGCGTGAGAAACACAGAATACACACTGGCGTGAGAAACAGATAACACACTGGCGTGGAGAAACAGAGCAACACTGGTGTGAGAAACAGAATACACACTGGCGTGAGAAACAGAATACACATTGCGTGAGAAACAGAATACACACTGGTTGAGAAACAGATAGCACACGTTGAGAAACGAAACACACTGGTGTGGTGAGAACAGAATACACACTGGCGTGAGAAACAGATAGCCACACTGGTGTGAGAAACAAGAATACACACTGGCGTGAGAAACAGAATACACACTGGCGTGAGAAACAGAATACACACTGGCTGAGAACAGATAACACACTGGCGTGAGAAACAGATAACACACTGGCGTGAGAAACAGATAACACACTGGCGTGAAGAAACAGGATACACACTGGCGTGAGAAACAGAATACACACTGGCGTGAGAAACAGATAACACACTGGCGGGAGAAACAGATAACACACTGGCGTGAGAAACAATAACACACTGGCGTGAAAAACAGAATACACACTGGCGTGAGAAACAGAATACCACACTGGCGTGAGAAAAACAGATAACACACTGGCGTGAGAAACAGATAACACACTGGCGTGAGAAACGATAACACACTGGCGTGAGAAACAGATAACCACTGGCGTGAAGAAACAGAATACACACTGGCGTGAGAAACAGAATACACACTGGCGTGAAAACAGATAAACACACTGTTCGTGAGAAACAGAATTACACACTGGCGTGAGAAACAGATAACACACTGGCGTGAGAAACAGATAACACACTGGCGTGAGAAACAGATAACACACTGGCGTGAGAAACAGAATACACACTGGCGTGAGAAACAGATAACACACTGGCGTGAGAAACAGATAACACACTGGCGTGAGAAACAGATAACACACTGGCGTGAGAAAACAGAATACACACTGGCTGAGAAACAGAATACACACTCGTGAGAAACAGATAACACACTGGCGTAGAGAAACAGATAAACACACTGGCGTGAGAAAACAGATAACACACTGGCTTGAGAAACAGATAACACACTGGCGTGAGAAACAGAATACACACTGGCGTGAGAAACAGAATACACACTGGCGTGAGAAACAGATAACCACACTGGCGTGAGAAACAGATAACACACTGGCGTGAGAAACAGATAACACACTGGCGTGAGAAAACAGATAACAACATGGCGTGAGAAACAGAATACACACTGGCGTGAGAACAGAATACCACACTGGCGTGAGAAACAGATACACACTGGCGTGAGAGAACAGATAACACACTGCGTGAGAAACAGAATACACACTGGCGTGAGAAACAGATAACACACTGCGTGAGAACAGATAAACAAGGGCGTGGAACAGAATACACACTGGCGTGAGAAACAGATAACACACTGGCGTGAGAAAACAGAATACACACTGGCGTGAGAAACAGATAACACACGACGGGAGTGAAGAAACAGATAACACACTGGCGTGAGAAACAGAATTACACACTGGCGTGAGAAACAGATAACACACTGGCGTAGAAACATTACACACTGGCGTGAGAAACAGATAAACACACTGGCGTGAGAAAACAGAATACACACTGGCGTGAGAACAGAATACACACTGGCGTGAGAAACAGATAACACACTGGCGTGAGAAGAGAATAGCACACTGGCAGTGAGAAACAGAATACACACTGGCGTGAGAATCAGAATAACAGAATACACACTGGCGTGAGAATCAGAATACACACTGGCGTGAGAAACAGAATACACACTGGCGTGAGAAAAAACATGAAAAACTGAAACTAAACGATTTCAAGAGGAAGAGAGAAAGCGTCGCTTTGCAAGATTAAACAATTATATTCAACCGGGAGCAGATTGCATAGCACGCACTTATACACACACACACTTTTGTAATTAGCATATGGCCTACCTGCGACTGTCAACTTTCACACAACCGTCTAGCCATATTTAAACGATATTGTCTTGCAGATTAAAGACAGGCCTTTATCTGCATGCCACACCTGGTTAGCAGGGTTGTTAAGGGCATTATGGTATTAATAAATCTATGAAGGATTTTAGCTTCAAAGTTGCAGGATATAACTGTTCTCTGTAAAAAAAAAAAAAATGCTGGTTTTATGCACCATGCAAAACACTGTGAAATACAGATTGTAGTCGTTGTCCTCTGCGCTCTGTTGCATGACGGGCTGTGCTTGTTGAGTACAGTCATTTTGTAAAGTAACATGGGTCATTCTTATGCACAGGCCAGAGTCCGATGGAATGCCTTAAGCATATCATTGTGCAGCCTTTAACCCTGGCGGAGCAAGGACTGAATAATAGAGGGGTTAAACCTCTCGTGGGTTTTTATGATCTGTAAGGAACAAATCAAGTGAGGCTGATTGGCACACTATAGCCACACACACCTGCCCAGATGCTGTGTGTGTGTGTGTGTGTGTGTGTGTGTGTGTGTGTGTGTGTGTGTGTGTAATGAAGTACTCGTGTGAATATTACATCCTTTTTAGTTTTTCTCAAATGCTAAGATTAATGTTAATAAATTAATTAACCATGAATAAATGTACTCACACGCTCTGTATCGAATGTTTGAACAAAATGTATAATAAACTAATTATCCTTCGATGTGAACAATCGTTCCAAAACCCTCTTGAAAATCATGAAATGCGAAGATTTGTTTTGTAGCTTAAATAAACGTTCAGATTTCTAAATTAGTAGACAAAAAGCATATCAATCTAAAAAGAGAACATGAATGACACGAGAGCCATGTTTCACCCGCAGAATGTAGTCCTCTGTTGCTCAGTTGGTAGATGGTTTGCAACGCCGGGATAGTGGGTTCAATTCCCGGGACTACCCATACGTCAAATGTATGCACTTAAGACTGTAAATGCTTTGGATAAATGGCATATATTATTTTTATTATAATTAATCCAGAGTGTATCAGGGCCTTGGTTATTTTTGCAAAAAAAATCTCTCCAATAAATGTTATTTAAAATGCGACCATTATGTTAATTAACATTAGCCTATCAAAAACAAAACTCCCATCACAAAAATAGATTGTTTCCAGTTGGCCTGTATATTAATATTATATTATTAATTAATTAGCTTACATTATTTAGTGAGATTGTAAAATAAAGCATAAATATGTTGCTGTTCATTTGGACATACTTTTTTCATTCTGACGTGTGCTCCAGAAAGCTCGCATTGAGTTCTCTCTCTTGTCTGAGGATCACGACTGCAGTGAACCTCTAAACCATTCCTGATTATGCAGCCTTGTTGCACCCCACGGGCCATTTCATTTCTGCACGTGTTTGTCCAAATTTACATGGCATCCAACACAGCTGAGCTCTCTTCATTCTATTCTATATCCAAGCGATTTAAAAACATAAGGGAAAATATTCTGGTGCTCATGTCCTGTCCTGTGGTTTATATGCTAACAAACCATGCTATGTTGTTGTCTAGGTCTCTCTTTATGTAGTGCTGTGTTGTCTCTCTTGTCGTGATATATTTTGACCTATATTTTTATTTCATTAATGTTTGATTTTTAATCCCAGCCCCCGACCCCGCAGGAGGCCTTTTGCCTTTTGGTAGGCCGTAATATTAAATACGAATTTGTTCTTAACTGACTTGCCTAGTTGAAATAAAGGTTAAATAAAACAATTCAATAAAAGGCTCTTCGCCCATATGTGTCAATAGCGTCACATAGGCTGATACAGTGGTTAGAAACACTCGCACACAGACCAATCATATGTTTAGCGTCAATGCAATCCCTAGTTAAAGCTTGCCCGGGCCAGTAAACAAAGAGGGGAGGGTCGCCATGTGCGGCACGGCTGTTGGAGAAAGGAAATGGGAGGAGAGAGATCCGCCAGGGGGTAGCAGAGTACTGGTTACAACTGATAAGGGTCTGTGCGGTAGTCTACAACAACCGCACAAAATACACCTAAAGACAGCTCTCAAAAACATTCTGTCTGTATGATCGAAAATGGCAAGTACATTTCTTAATAATAATCTGAATTAATTTGTTGACATCCAACTGAGTAGACCTACAAGGTTATAAAATGATATACCGTAAATTCATCGAACGGAAGACTTTCTATGAACGAAGAAGATGCATCTACAGGTCATGTTCGCCCTCCTAGGAAACATTATTTTAAGGTGGAAATATGGAAATAAAACAGCGGAGTTCGTATCTAATATTGGGTTCATCTACAGTTTCACTGACCTGCTTTAACGACTTTTTGGATGCTATTAGGCTTGTTACATTATATTTCTATCCTTTTTGTTTTAATACCTGGATGATTGGGTTTCTATCACCAAAGACGTGCAGTCATATATCCTTTACAAATAACCCGGGTGGTTCGAGCCCTGAATGCTGATTGTCTGACAGCCGTGGAATATCCGACCGTATACCACGGCTATGACAAAACATTTATTTTTACTGTTCTAATTACGTTGGTAACCAGTTTATAATAGCAATAAGGCACCTCGGGGTTTGTGGTACTCCACGTTAAGGACAGCCCTTAGCCGTGGTACATTGGCCGTTTAGCACAACCTCTCTGGCCTTATTGCTTAAATATAAAACCCTCTGAATAATAACAGGTAGCCTAGTGGTTAGAGCTTTGGGCTAGTAACCGAAAGGTTGCTAGATTGAATCCCCAAGCTGACAAGGTAAAAATCTGTCGTTCTGCCACTGAACAAGGCAGTTAACCCACTGTTCCTAGGCGTCATTGTCAATAAGAATTTGTTCTTAAATAACTGACTTGCCTAGTTAAATAAAGGTTACATTTTTTTTAAATAACACAAAACTAGGTGCATATACTGTACAATGTTTCAATGGTACTAGTAAATTACTTGTTCAGCAAATGAATGAGGACGTTTGTCATTCCTCTTCAAATGCTCACATAGGCTGACTCAGCTATGAGCATGCATATACACATTGAGACAAAGACAGACAACAGAATCAGTGCAATAATAAAATAATGTTTTATATAGTCTTCTGTCCTCATAATCATGGATGAGGGTGAAACGGTAAAAGCGTAATATCACATTCAGTGTCAGTAAGGAGGGGATGTGAGCCCCAGACCCTCAGACAGGCTGGTACTTCTCTACCCGCTCCAGCAGAGTCTCTGAGTAGCCGGGGGAGTAGTACCTACAGCAGGAGGACAGAGGACATAACAAAGGTTCACTTGGGGCTGAGAGAATGCCTGGTAGTAGAAACACACTAGATTCATCTGATATTATAGCCAGTAAATTAGTCAATTACATGGCGCGTGTGTGTGTGTGTGTGTGTGTGTGTGTGTGTGTGTGTGTGTGTGTGTGTGTGTGTGTGTGTGTGTGTGTGTGTGTGTGTGTGTGTGTGTGNTGTGTGTGTGTGTGTGTGTGTGTGTGTGTGTGTGTGTGTGTGTGTGTGTGTGTGTGTGTGTGTGTGTGTGTGTGTGTACCTGACTATCTCCTCAGGGTAACAGCTGTTGATAGAGTTGATGTACTCCTGCAGGGCAGATCCAGGATCAGCCTTAATCTCCTGAACCTTCTTCAAGCCTCCGCTGGTCACAAACAGACGACGAGCCTTGCTGTCACGGGGCAGCACCTGGAGAGAGGGAGGGGAGGGGAGAGGAGGAGTAGGGGAGGATACAGGGAATACAAAGCATTGGACTTTCTGGACTGTCTGAACTTCCTGTACAGAGATCAAGCCTAATCTTGGATTTAATTGCACTTTTAAAATTAACTAATGAAAGTATAATTTCTCAAACATGGTTAAAAATAGTCAGAGACTGGATTTAAACCGTCTGATTTTTAGAACTAAAACATTATAAGGCTGTGTGGGGCCCTTGTGGGTCCATTCTGCAATACCTAGTAGTGTGAAGAGGCTTATGGAAATAAAAGTTGACAAACACGCCCCCACCTTGCTGAACTGGCAGACGACGTGTTTGAGGATGTTGCTGGGAGCTTCGTAGAGCAGGGGCTCCAGAGCAGGCAGGTAGGTGCACTTTGGTAGGATGCTCTTAAGAGCCTTCTTAGCCTGGGTGGAGGGGGGGTCAGGACTCAGGATTATACAGGATACGTTATGGTCCGTTTACTGTTTGCTGCTCTTATGACCCTCAGAAATGTTCAGTGTAGAGCTTCAGTAGCACCCTGTGTCTACTACACAAGCTTCTGGTAACCTGTGACAACATTGACCTATGACCCTACCTTGACCTGCAGGTCCTCGGAGCTGTCTGTGTCCATGTAGAGAGCCAGCAGGTTGGGCAGGACGTTAGCTGTGGCAACGGCCCTGGCATGCTCCGGGGTGTGGCGGCCAATCTGGCCAAACGCCCACGCTGTTGCTGCCTTAATATGTTCCTCTGGCTCCTCAGACAGACAGATGGCCAGCTGGGGCACCCCCTACAGGACCGGAGGAGCAACAACAAGCAGGGAGGACAGGAGAGAGGTTATGAAGGAGAGAGAGGGAGGAAGACAGAGCACAGAGCTTGTAGACGATGCACAGTGCACAAACCAGGATTGGGGTCATATCTGAATTGAGTTGTGAATTGCTCTTGAAATTCAATTCAATTATTGAATGGGCCACACACCACCGGAAGCAATTCAAATGGCTTATTTATTCTACACATCACAATAGTAATGTTTATTTTGACATCATATATGATCACAACTACCATCTAGCCTGAGGTTGAAACATTTAGTTTTTAAAGCTAGTTCTCCTAAAACTATTTAAAATAATTACAGGGGTCTTTAAATATGCTAAGATCATGTTGTGGGTTGTCTATAATAACTCATAATTCCCTTAATTTATAAATGTCAGCATATTTTTTTCTTCTACCCAGAATGCATTAGGTCAAACACTGCAGTATGGAAAGGAACAATCTAACAAGATTCCCTAAAAACACGCCACTTCAATACAGCTACGACCGGAAGTGCCTTTATCGTAACAGGTTAGAAGAATTAACGTAGCAGGTTAGTAGAATTAGGAAAAGAGTTAAGGTTAGCAAAAATGCTCTCCTAACCTGCTACAAAAAGTCACTTCCAGTCGTAGCTGTATCGAAGTGGCGTGTTTTTAGGGAGTCCCCAATCTAACATCTCATGACAAAGAAAAACACTGTTTGACATCTTTGAGTTATAATCAAACTAATATTTGAAATTATATATGTATTCTTTGCGGTAATGAGTGGCATATCCTTTTGATAAAATATTCGTCAAATTAAAAAGACTTTCATGTTTCACATCTCAGTTGAATTGCTTTGAATTGCTTTGAATTAAATTATACCTTTTTTCAATTCAAATTCGATTCAATTTCTGCTTTCTGTGGGGTGTGGCCAATTCAAATTGAATTCAAATTCATTGTTTGAATTGAATTAAATTCTGAAATTCTGAATTGACCCCAACCCTGGCACACACACATACCTTAGAGACGATGACGGCCATGGCAAGGTTTTCAGAGTGAGCAGCCACGTATCCAAGCATCATGATCCCTGGCAACCGCACGTTACCACGGCTATCACCCAGGTAGTCAATCACCGCCGCCACACCACCCGTGTTCACGATCATCTGAGACAGCTGTACACATACACACACATTCGGGCGAGGGTAGGGGCACATGTGAGAATGTGGTAGTGTGTTAGGGAGTTTGGTACCCCTAGTGTGTGTTTGGTGTCAATGAGTGTGTGTTTTGATGTCTGGTGTGTGTAGTGTCTGTGTACCTCTGATGTTTGGTGTGGGTGGGTGTACCTCAGGTGTGTGTTTGGTGATCTCTCTCATCAGTGTGGTAACATTCTTCCTGACGTACTCATCTGGGTCTCGGAGGCAGGCCAGGACAGCAGGGAAGATCTCTGCCTCCACCACCATCTCAGCCAGGTCCACCGAGTGCTTACTGATCTGACTCAGGGCAGAGAACACCTGCCTCTGAATGGAAGGAGAGAGGGGGAGGGGGGAGAGAAGAGAGAAAAATACAAAGGAGAGGGAGAGGAAGTGAAGAAGGGGATGGAGGAAAGAAAAAAAGTGGCATACAGGGTTTAAGAGTGGACTGTAATGTATATTCCAACCTCATCTATGTCTGTTTACATTGACAACATAATGACTGTGTCAACCTGTCAGACCTAGGGAAGCCTTATTTTGTCTCAGTGTTCCTGCCCCCTCACCTTCAGTTTGGCATCAGGGTTGAGAATCATCTGGGCCAGGTGTGCGATGGCGCCGGTGTCGACCACAGTCTGAGCCAGCTCAGGGGAGTGCTTGGCGATGTCGCTGACGGCCGAGGCAGCGATGCGTTTCAGGGCCACCTCTGGTTCCTGGATACACAGCACCAGCAGAGGAACGGCTCCCGCATCCACTACCTCCTGAGACAGATCTAGATACAGAGAAGAGAGGGGTGTTAGTGTGTGTGTGTGAGTCAGGATTTTCTAATCGTTTCGTTCTGAACAGAACCAATATTTTTTTCTCCATTTTGCTCACTCAATGACTTCACCAATCAGTGCAGATAGAGCAGGTAAACTAGTTGTTTACATGCGCGATGGAAAGACAAGTGTAGCCTATGGCGCAAGATGCAACTGACATTTTGTGAGTGGGGAGAGAGCGAGAGAGAGTTGAGGAGGAGGCTTGAAGCGCTGGACATCTTGTTATGAAATGTATTATCTGAATTAGGTCCACATAATTATACCTATGGAGGAGTGGCTTCTATGAAGGAACTTTGAATGTCCTTTGAGCTAGCTACAGTAGCTAACAAGCTTGAGCTAGCTACAGTAGCTAACAAGCTTGAGCTAGCTAGATAACAAGCTTGTGTGTGCAGAGCGGCACCAGAATTAAAAACACGTCTTACATTTTTGTAGTTAATAAATCCAACATTAAATGTGATAACAAAGCCTATAGGATCCTTAACTGGCATTGAAAAGTTAATCCATTTTTCTCTAGCGAATAAAAGTCTCTCTCCCGATCTTCAGAATCACGATTGTAACGTCAGTACAGTAGCCTATGGTAACAGTACAGTAGCTTATGGTAACGTCAGTACAGTAGCCTATGATAACGTCAGTACAGTAGCCTAGCCTATGGTAACGTCAGTACAGTAGCCTATGGTAACGTCAGTACAGTAACATATGCTTTGAAGGGGGGAGGGGCTACAGTAGCCTGTGGTTTGAAGGGGGAGGGGCAGCTAGCCTAAACACACACACTGGTAAAGATGTTCAGCTGACAGGCAGACACTGGGAAACGTTTCTGAGTGACAGTGAAGGCTTTGCATAGGTGCTTTGTTGCATTTTTTTGTGGGACTAGAGAAAAATGCCTAGAACTTAAAATAACGTTATTAACCGATTCCCATGCCTTTAAAATAATGGTTCTGTTCTGGAACAGTATGGATCACTTTCGTTCTCAGTTCCGTTTCTGTTCCTTGAAATGTTTTGTTATTTTCCATTTCTTGGTTCTGTTCCCTGAATCGGTTCCAACCCCTGGTCTGTGTATAGTATGTCCTTACTTGCGTTGTGGCGTGCAATGTATCCCAGAGCCCAGGCGGCAGCCTCCTTGACGTCAGGGTCAAACTCCTCCAGAGAGATGACCAGAGCGTCCAGCGCTCCACAGTCCACCACGGCCTGGGCCAGAGCAGGGCTGTGCTTGGCCACTGCACGCAGGACAAATGCTGCTGCCTTCTTATAGAACCGCTGCACATACACACACACACGCAGATGGAAGGAGAAAACATTTAATACACATTCAGCAGATGCTCTTTTAAAGCTGCAAAATGTACCTTTTTGGGTGAACTGACTAAATTCACATAGAAATGTGAGTTGTAGATTTGTCACGCATTGAAAGCAGGTCTAAGAAGCCATAGAGCTGCTCTATGTGCAGTATTTCTATGCTTCTTGTTCTTAAAGATGCACTATGCAGAAATCACTGTGGCATTTCCTGGTTGCTAAAATTCTAATAGTTCGCCAAATTTCAGATTATGAGACAAAATTAGCAAGTATAGTGTTGAGAATCATTGTACCATCTAAACCGCATTGAAATATATTTTCCATAACCGAAAATATTGTATTTTCAGCTGTTTGAAGCCGTTGTACAAAACCAAAAGTAAAAGATGCAAAAACTAAACTTAAGAACTGGACACATAGAAATAGAGCACATAGAACCGATCTACTACTTCTTAGACTTTCTTTCAATATCAATGACAGATCTATAACTCATATTTCTATGTGAATTTGGTCGGGAGAGCCAAAAAGTTACAGATTGCAGCTTTAAGTTCTGCTTTCGCACTCCAGCTTCAAACAGCTGAAAATACAATACTTTTGGTTATTGAAAATATATTTCTCAGCGGGTTTATATGGTACAATGATTCTCTGCACTATACATTGCTTATTTTGTCACATAAACTGAAATTAGGCGAACTATTGGAATTTTAGCAATCAGAAAATGGCAGAGCGATTTCAACATATTGAATCTTTAAGCGAGAGTTTACATTCAGAGCATTAACTATGCATGCAGACCCCTGTGAGAAGGCAGATTGAGAGAGAGAGGCCCTGCTGTGGTGTGAAGGGTGCTTTAGCCTTTGGAGTGGCCCCCTGCCCAGAGTACAATGCCAACACACTCTCAAGGTCAGGGACACCATTCAGCTGGGTGAATGAGGGAGTGTATGTTGGTGTATACACACACACAGACACACACACACACACACAGACATACGTTCTGCTCGGCCAGGGAGTAGATGAGTTGTGGGAGGATGTCTCCCTTGACGACATTTGGTGTACACACACACACACACACACACACACACACACACACACAACCAACACCACACACACACACACCACACACACACACACCACACACATATACACAAACACTCACAGACTCACAGACACACGCAGACATACGTTCTGCTCGGCCAGGGAGTAGATGAGTTGTGGGAGGATGTCTCCCTTGACGACGGCCTCTGCCAGATCTTCATTGTAGCTGGCCAGTCTTCCCAGAGCCAGAGCAGCTGTCTGCTGGATGGTAGGAACCACATCTAGCAGTAAAGGCCGCAGCAGGGACATCACACCTAGAGGGGGGACGTGTAGGAAAGGAATTCTGTCTTGTTATAAGTTATCGATAGAACTGTGATCAGCACATAAATGAAAGTCAACTAAAATAGAATATTGGTTTGAAAAAATACATATATACAGAAATGGGTACCCAAGTCCCAATTTACCAGCATTTTGTAAAGTTTCAATGTTTTGCGGTCTTGTTGCAAGCTCAGCAATAGTCTGCACAAACTGTGTCCTTGACTTCTGATACTGCTCAAACACTAAAAGACAAAAATGAACGATCCATTAGTATTAAAAAATGTCAGCTGTTCTTTAGCTACGTTTTGCAGGCACTATCTTTACTCTTGAGGTTCATTCAAAACAGCTTTGAAAACAGTCTTGAAAAATTGCAGCTACAAATGATCGTACCTTGTAAAACCTGTCGTTGACTCATGATTACAAATTGAATTGAAAAAAATTAACGCCACTTTTCTTATAAATATGTAACCGCAACAATTATATTGTTGCTTGTTAGTTTCCCCTAAAACAGCATCTGTAAACAGTACGGTGCAGCGTCTGTCTCGCTCTTGCAGCCTCAAGTTTTGGTTAGCGTGTTACTGTTGCCGTAGCGACAAACCGGAAGCATTAACAGGGGTTTCTCAGCGCTCGTGCAGCTCAAAAATTAGCTTTTTGGTCTTCATTTTAAGGTTAGTGTTAGGCATAAAGTTAGGCGTATGGTTAAGGTTAGGGTTAATGATAGAGTTAGGTTTAAAATCACATTTTAAGAAGATAAATTGTTGAAATGGGAGAGGTTTATGACTTCGTGGGTATAGAACAATGACTCTATAGATGCTAGTGATGACAGTTCTGGTGTCGCTCCCGCAAAAATATATTGCCAAGTGAGAGAAGACGACTTCTTTCATTCTATATGTCGAAATATGGAACATAGTGGTAGCTCACATGCGATCACATTTTTATGCATGTAAAAAAGCTAATCACAGCATAATTATAATGATACTTTGAAGATTCGAATGGTTACACTAAGTTTGTAACAATGTTGCCACCGTGGTGGGATAGCCTATCAGGTCTTAGAGCAACATTGTTGTCCTGATTTCTGCATTGAACAAATAAGCCTACATGGCTGTACATTTACGTAGTCATAGATGGATTGACTATAAAATAAAATAAAAATACACGTAGCCTATAGGCCTATATGATGACAGAAAAAAGCTATGCGGTAACCTACATCAAACATAAGCCTATTAGACCTAGCTACAATTGTAAAATATGTTATGCTGAAATTAAGCGTTATGCTAATGGAAATGAACTGAATGGATAATAGATAAGGGGAACACTAAAGCACATTGATGGTGTGCGAATACTACATTATTTCAGACCTGTCAGACCAAAAACCTCCAAAGTTTCTCACATATTATTAGACAAATTAATGAAGACAATGTTCTATCCTTTCGGCTACAAGATAAACCATACATTAGAAACTTGTGCATATTTATTTTATTCTACTAGGAATTAAAAGCATTTGATATATGTAGGCAATATTTAATTGTTTTAATAAATAACAACAGATGAAAAAGCAAAGTCGTTTCATGACGACATATTTCAGCAGAATGTAAAAATAAACAATATTAGGCTAATGCATGGGCCTAATGTATGTCCACTTGGGAAATTCAGCATGAATTAAATTAAATTACTGTACATTTATTTTGAGTAAATCGGTAAATCCAAATATTGATCAGAGAAGGAATGAGTTGGGAAAGAGGTTCTAGAGAATTAGACCCGCAATCAATTCATTCATAAAAACAAAACACTACAAAACCAGCAGGCAATTGCAAAATATATTGTGATTGTGCACTCAAACCCTTCTATGCAATCTTCACAAACACTGTTTTAAAATTGTGCATAGGCCTATAATCAAATATAAAAATGCTTATAAGTAAATATAATCAATATCAAAATCTCCCTTTCCATTGTTGCAGAGATAAATTGTGTTTACATGGAATTTATTGATGCTAATTAGATGTAACTAACTCGTAGCAATTTAGGCAATTTCAAAGTAGGGTCTGTATCTAATTATTCAGTGCATTATTTGACAAAGTAGGCAATTGTATCTGCAGTTACCATAGCTATATGCCTATAGCTGAGTCATTATGCCTAGACTTATAACAACATACATTACATTCAGTAGCTCAATATGTAGGCCTGTAGATTTATAAAATAGGTTTATATATTTAAGCATATGGCAAACGTCTTATAAAAGGCTATATTACATCGAAATATTTGTCCGATTTAAATGGAATGATATTTGATGGAAGACGCTGGTTGAAGAGAAGTGTGATTTACCTCAGGATACCATATCTGAGGCCTAAGAACATTATCTTTTTTTCGTTGTGGATGACCAAGAGGAAAATTATGAAAAGTGCTTAAAGTCGCTGTGCTGTCAAAAACGGGATTTTCCTGTGTTTTATATTTTCACACTTTGAGGTTGGAATAATACTGTGAAATTGTGAAAATGCTGATACCCTTTAAGTGTAAGAGCTTTTTGAAAAGACCGCCTGACATTTCAGCTCGTTTTGCAAGGGTGGAGTTTTGGCCTGCGTTATAAGTTATTGTACATTGGGTGGGTCTAGTCCTGGACGCTGATTGGTTAAAACCAATCATAAATGCCTATTTACTCTGTTCTGTGTAATCCACTGTCTCATCAGCCCAGACAGACAATTTATAATCTTGATCTCCACTGTAAAAAGCATCTAGACATCATCTCCCATTTCTTTTAGACTAGCAATTGGTTTTCAAAAGCGGAGATTGGAATATAAAACTTGCAGTCTGTCTCTGACATTTGCAACATTGTTTCAATATTGAAATTCGATCTCCAGCTGTCCCATTGTAATGAAAGTGCCGGGGTCGGGAGTCGAGATGAGACAGACAGACAGGCAGCTTTTCTCAGCCAGTCGAAACCATGAATCATCATAACTTTTATGGACATGTCAATAGAAACAGGTAAAACGAAACAAAATGCAGCTAGCTTGTAGTCTTTGCTGCTTCAGTTTGAAGTGATTGTGTTAGCTGTGTTGTTGGCTAGCTCCTCTGAACAACAGTGTTCTGACGAGAGAGCACATTTTCTATACCAGGTGAAGTCGGGCATCATTAGCTCATTCTTATGAATGTATCCCAAAAAATGTCACTAGAAAACAGGTTAAACAAATTCAAATGCAGCTACTTTGCTGTTATTCTGGCTGCACTGCTTGATGTGACTGTAAATTAGCCGTAGTTGGCTAGCTAACCAGCAAGGGAAAATAAAGTTGCCAGCCAGTATGGCAATAGAACATTTAGGTTGAACGACTGGGTTGTGTCCATAGACACAGAACAAAATGACTGAATGACTGGGTCGCGTCTCTGGCAACTGAACCAATAGAACGAACGACCAGCCGGCTTGGGTAGAAATAGTATGAATAAATTAATCTGAATAAAGTTTTTAATGAAAATATGTCAGTCATTATTTGAAAATGTTGTATAAAAGTGATAATGCCCTCGAAGCCGGTGATTGGAGGATATATTGGCCTAGACGTTGTCTCGGGTCTAACAACACCTGTGCCAATATATCCTTCAAACACCGGCTCCTTGGCATTATCACTTAAATAGACCAACAAAGATAGATTCAAACATCTCTGCCAATAACAGTTAGTTTTCAGGTTACATATCCCTCTCATAAGGCTCCTCCAATTAGGTCCCTCACTCCCAGACAGTCCTAGAAAATGTTTTGCTTGAGAAATTGCTTTTTTGCTTAGAAGCAATTGTTGTTTCTTTTTGACCTATTTAATTTAAAACAATCACAGTAATGTACTTATTGTTACCCAGAAATTATTTGATAATGATGTAAAACCGCTGCATTGTACCTTTAAAAAATGTCAATGTCCATATTATCTGTCACCACAACCACAACCAAGATTACTATTCAAATGTAATGTACATTTCATAAAACCAACGGCCTTGAATAAAAACATATCCTAACACATCACCACCATGTCACATTTTAAAAGCTAAAGCAACAAGCTCACCAGAAACCCTGACCCCTCCAGTGAAGGGTTGTTGGGTGCGCCATGCATTAATGCACTCCACTTGCCTGTCACACCAATAGACCTACTGTATGGGCTACATAAAACAAAACACCAGTCGCCTAATGCAGGCTACACAAAATAAAAACCTGCACACACCCAAAAGTTGTCTATCGCTCGAATTGTAAGATTAAGTAACATCATGCCATCTGCGAGTCAACATGAGGCACATCAACGCCCCCAACCCTAATGCCATGGCCTTTAGCTCACCACTGAATAAACTGTGGACAGACTCCTGAATATCCCTGAGCTCAGTAACAATATGAGATACATGTATCTGGGCATATAAAACTTAACGACTTGCATTTATTAAAACTAGAAACCCATCACAAAAATGATTGAATAGGACAGTCGTTTGATTGTGTTTTCAGACTACAGGCTGCGTCAACTACGACTTGGTCCTCTTGATCGCTATTTCCCGAACATTATCTGTGTCTCTCTTCCACCAGCAAAATACGATCCAATTTGAACTTCTTTAATATTTATATTTTAATGTAATACTTTTCATTTATTACATGTAACCTAATAAAAACGTGTTTATTTTGGGGGATAGACCGATCTTGTTTGAACACACCAGTGTCAGCCTAATGAATTACACGTTCTTATAGCCTAACGAAAATGACCTCGACATAAAATCGTATATTGCAAAACTTTAAATTATATGAAAGTCAAACAAAGATTGGAACATATTTGAATTCGAGTACTGAAATATTTGTGTATTCTATTCCATGATGGTCGACAAGCAATTGACAAAAAAAGATGACTTCGGTCTCAAATGCACCTAAATAAATGTGTAGATTTCCTTCACTGAAAACATGTAACTTTCTCGCAGCAATTTCGTTCACCCATTCATTTTATAATAATTTTTATGTTACATATATTGAACGCGATGGAAAATATCTTAGTCAATGATATTCTGGGCCTATTCAAAACAAACAAAACATGAATATTTGAGAGTAGTGGTCTCTTTTGAATGCAATTAAATCAGTGCTGCGCCAGTACGAGACATCTGTCCATCTTTTCAAAATGTCCTTGGTGGTCTGCTTTGTCTGCCAATTCGTATTATTTGAACAACAAAACAACGGATATTTAACTTAACAATGCATGAATGAAACCAAAATGAAAACATTCAAAGAGACTAAAATCTCGGGAAATTTGTCCAAATAGGCCCTTGACAGATATTTTAAAAATGCATACAGAAGGCACATACAAACACCACCAGATATCCCAAAATAAAAACAGCCCAGCGTCTTTAAGTGTAAAAGGATTTATTCAGATGTTTTTATACTGTGCAACAGTAACAATACAATAGTTGTCCATATAATCGAGCGATACAGATACAAAGAACACAGGAGACATCAAAACATTTGTCGTCGAGCATGAAATGAAGGGTGGGGGGGGCTGCTCAGGTCAAAGTATTTGACAATCGCTGATTAAATATGCATATATTTCGCTATATACATGTGTGTGTGTGGACTTTCTGAACTGCTTGATGACTGCAAGGCTTCAGGGTGTTTGAGGCTATAAGCAATTCAATTCCAATTTCGAGTATAGCCTAATAAAAGCGTTGCAGGCTACATTTAAGTAGATATTTCGTATGTTTTCCCCTAGAATCGTGGGCCTAACACTACAATAGTTGTTTACACATTATATCGATTAATATTTCTTTGTGAAATGCTTTCCAAAAGCCAATCGAAAGAACAATGTAGAGTCAACCGTTTCAAATATTAGTAAAGCCTACAAGGTTTCATCACCATGCTGAAATACACACTTAAAATAGAATCAACACACATTCTGATTTGAAGAAAAAAAACTTTAAAATAAAATAATATAAAAGACCATCTTCAGTCACATCTGTGGAATAAAATGCAGCTTTTGGGGGACTTTAATTTGCCATTCACCACCAGTCTAACATTTTCACTGTGGTCAACATCCCTTTCACTAACTTAAAGGAAAAATCCACAAAAAAAWWWTTTTTTTGGTATTTTTGTCATCACTATTCCACTGTTAATACAGTCCAAAAATATTTAGCATGTCAGTAGTCAAGTTCAAGATAGGATTTTCAAGAAGAAAAATGTCACATCCTCATGATGATGTGGCAAGTGACACTTCGCTTCTTGAACATCTTATCTAGAAAACTTGACTGCAAACATGCAAAATATGTTTGGACTGTATCAACAGTGGAATAATGGAAAAAATACAAAACTATTGTTAGAGTGGATTTTTCCTTTAACATCCCACCCTGCTATGTTCCTATAGAAATGCTTCACTTCCACTACAGTAAACATATATCATATATTTATAACGACGATAACAAAAAGAGAGCGTCTACAACAATGGAACTACGTTGGCATGAAGATATTAGCAGAGCGGTCTGGCGTTGGCTGTTGGCCCGGTTTTCAGGCCAGTCCCGAGGACAAAGAAGAACCGTTCAGCGAGGCCTTCCGCGGTTTGTTTCCGAAGGGGAATGGTCTGGTAGGGGCAGGGGCCGAGGTGGAGGCGCCGTTGACGGGTTTGGAGATGTGGGGGATGTGTGGGGACTGCACCGGGGTACCAGGGCTGGGCAAGGAGGAGGAGGTGGAGGGGACGCCGGCAGGGCTGCAGGCTTTGTCGCTGGCAGAGTCGCTCTCAGCGGARCGACCGGTGCTGTTCTGGCCCTCCTGCTGCGGATGACTCATCTTCATCTTCTTACAGCTCAGTCTGACGCCGTACTTCAACGGCAAAGGGCCATTCTGAAAAATAGTTGTAATATTTAGACCTAATTTGGCTCGAAAATCAATGCTTGCAATTCTCAAATGTTTCCTTTCATGGGAAATAAAGCATTTGAACTTTGAATAGTGAACTTTCATACATTCCACACTCCAAAGTAGGCCTATAGGCCATGCAAATATCACAGGGCAAAAGGTTGAAATAATAATTTGTCTACATAATTATTTACTAAAAAAACTAAATCATCCAGCTTGGTAAAAAAAGAAACATAGCCTTTAAATACAAACAGCAATTAAATCTTTTGAAATTTGAATTCAATACACCTCTTAAATAATAAATGTCTCCACTGGACTGTGTGTGTGTGTGGGGGGGGAATTAGGTTGGCATACCTTCCTTGTTGGGAGTTCACATTTTTCATTGTTAAATTGTAAATAACTTTATGCTCAAAATCAAAACCTTTTTCAAATATTTTGTATAAATGTCCCCTTTAATGTTATGTTCCTTACCCTTCTCCAAGTGTAGATGTAGGCTACGTCCATTAATGTTATGTTTCTTACCCTTCTCCAAGTGTAGATGTAGGCTACGTCCTTTACATGTTATTTTTTACCCTTCTCCAGTGTAGATGTAGGCTACGTCCATTAATGTTATGTTTTCTTACCCTTCTCCAGGTGTAGATGTAGGCTACGTCCATTAATGTTATGTTTCTTACCCTTCTCCAGGTGTAGATGTAGGCTACGTCCTTTAATGTTATGTTTCTTACCCTTCTCCAGGTGTAGATGTAGGCTACGTCCATTAATGTTATGTTTCTTACCCTTCTCCAGGTGTAGATGTAGGCTACGTCCATAATGTTATGTTTCTTACCCTTCTCCAGGTGTAGATGTAGGCTACGTCCATTAATGTTTGTTTCTTACCCTTCTCCAGGTGTAGATGTAGGCTACGTCCATTAATGTTATGTTTCTTACCCTTCTCCAGGTGTAGATGTAGGCTACGTCCATTAATGTTATGTTTCTTACCCTTCTCCAGGTGTAGATGTAGGCTACGTCCATTAATGTTATGTTTCTTACCTTCTCCAGGTGTAGATGTAGGCTACGTCCATTAATGTTATGTTTCTTACCCTTCTCCAGGTGTAGATGTAGGCTACGTCCATTAATGTGTAGTAATCTTTCAGTGGCTCGTCTTCATACATCACTTCAACCTACATTGTAGAAATTACACAATTATTTGATCAAATAGGCTAAGAAGTATTTTTTTCTATTCAACTTCCATTGTCCTCCGATATAATATATATTGTCAAATCATCCTGCAGTGATTTGTACTAATGTTTCTTAATACATCTTATTTATAAAAAATGTTTTAATAAAATAAAAAGTGATGCAAGAGATGTGGCTGTGTTATTTTAAAAAGCCAAACAAATTTCAAATAAAATGTATAAATCTTTACCTGATAGGTACAAGGAATGTCCATCTTACTGCGGAGGAACTTTCTCAGGTGCATGATGGTCATGGCTGCAGGACACTGCAGATACCTCTTATTATTGACCTGGAGGAGGACACACAGATTTCCTGAGAATGTAGATAGTTTCTAAAGACAATTGGATTTGAGGGAGACTTCACTACACACTACCTTTTGTTTTCTACTTTAAAGTATTAATAATGTCCAGTTCCATCATAGAAAATAGACATGAGACATGCAGTGAGATTTGAAGACAAGCTCTTTAAGGGCCCAGATTTAAGAACAACTCTATATCAGAAACCAATCAATAGGCTCTGTGCAACAACAGAGTGTCAGAACTATCTGACAGCGGAACGCTCCTGAGCTTCAGCAGTAGACAGCCTACCTGTTCTTTAGACTGTTTGTCCTCAGCCACGCTGGTCTTTTTAGCCCTGAGAAAAACAATGTGTTGTGTTAGAAAACATCTTGATAATGACCTCAAGATCTTCATGGTTTGAAATGTAACTTTAAAAAAAAATGACAATACACTGCTAAAACCAAAGTCAAGATTAAAAGTATTCTAGAAAGGAAGACGTTCATGTACACTAAATAATAGACACACTAACACAACTGAGCTAATCAGTTTTGCACACTGAACTATAATAACCATAAGTATTCACCTAGACATTTTCAAGTATATGGGATGATTTCCAAAAAGCCTGGCTGTAAGTGCATGTTGTTGACGTACTTGTTGTGGTCGAAGAACTCAATGGACAGGCTGATGATCTCATCGTCTGTGATGATTCTCTTGTCCTCGTCCGCCACCTCCCCTCGATCCTCATTAGACCTTGTCGTCGCTACACACACACACACACACACACACACACACACACACACACACACACACACACACACACACACACACACACACACACAAAATCAACAAGTTGGAAGAGTTTTCCCAGAAACTGTGAAAACCGTGATCTCAGAAATCCTAGTCACTATCAGCTAATAATATATTGAAGTTTGAGGACAATCTTACTGGAGCAGGAAATAAATACAGCTTATTCAACCTTTTTGGTTAGAAATAAAACTACTTCATGAGAATAGCATATTATATATATATATATATATATATATATATATATATAATATGCTATTCTCATGAAGTAGTTTTATATATATATATATATATATATATACACATGAATTAACTTGGTACAACTCCAGTGGACTTGCACCCTGGCTGACCTCAGAAAGAAAAGTTCTGCACCTTTTCCAATAGAGACTCACCATCTACAGAAGGGTGTGCTGCGTAAAAGTCTCTCCTTCTCTTCATCTCATCTAATGGAAGAGAAAAAAAAAACTCTCTGTCACAAATGTTTATTTGAATAGGGATTAAAAACACAGTCTGATGCATTGCACCGTCAATGCTTTAGCTAAATAGCACCCATTTCAGCATCTGTCCGTAGATGGGTTTTAATCTATTTTCCACGGGAGACAAGCAAGGGGAGACAGCAGCTCCGATTTTAAACAGGATAATCAACCATTCAGGACATACAGATGACATCACTGAGAACAAGACAATGCCATTACTGATATGAGGGATTCCACTTACTTTTGAAGAGACCAGGGACCAGCTTGTAGACAATGTCTTGTAGGGTTTTGTCAGACCTTGAAAAGAGTTTTCATACTCAGTCATATTGACCCAGAACTCATTGCATGCTATGAGGTTTTAATAAATTGAAAGATGTCGAGAAAGTAGCCTACCAAAGTTAATGGAAATAGACCAATCCTTTTGATGACATCTAACTGCATTGGGTGGATAATAGCAACAAACAGCAGAAATGTGACAAAACATTGTACGGCTAAATATAAAAATGTTTTTCCCAAGAAACAAAGTGATGCATTACCTTATATTGAGCAGAGGTTTGGTTTTGTGCACTGGCACATCACAGATCGGGCAATACTTGCTGGTCTCCAGATAGCGTACAATGCACATCTTGCAGACTGAAACACAAGTTTAAAAAACATATGGATTAGTTTCTCAGTGGATAACACTCTGTTACACTAACACACTACAGTCCAAATATGGTATGAATAATGCAACTGACACTTAAGATCTCAGATTGAAGAGTTGTTCATTGCCACACATATTTTTTTTTTTACTTTGTTGCATCTAGTGAATCTGACATAAATAGTACAGAACCAATGCATTCATGAGAAGAGAAAGTAAGAGTGAAATATAAATACTAATAAACTATAGTGTGAATTTACAACCGTCATTTCATGACTGGTCCAATTCCCGTGTCTGTATTCAGCCTGTGTCACTCACATGAATGAAGACATTCTATAATTGTGGTGGCATCGATAAAGTATCCACCGCACAGCACACACATGAGGTGGGGGTTCAGCTCAGTTATCTTAATTCTGGTCGTTCGATGCATCGTCATGGAAGGAAGAGACCTGCGAGGGAGAGGAACAGAGTCACAGTCTAACAGGAACGGGTATCCTATATCTATAATAAAGATTTTATAAATTGAGGCTACTTAAAAAAAAAAATGTAAACAGACGGCAACAATAAATGCCTATCGATCGGGACTGCAGTTCTTTCACAGCTTGATCAAGCGGTCGTTCATTAAACCATTTGGAAGGATGTTTTGTTGTTCTACTGGTAGAGAAACACCATACGTTATGCTAATAGTAGCCTATAATAAACTGGGAAGAGGTTGGGCGTTTTTGAGACGCTGACCTAGAGCTTGATTGATAGGTAGCAATTGGTGGGAGTCGATCCGTGTGGATTTGTTGAGGGCACTGCGTTATCATAAATCCATCCTTTCATTGGGATTGTTCATATATACTGTACAGCGCTCCTCTATAGATAGATATGGGAGAACGGCGGTCCTTTGGTCGCTCAACGGATCTCATATAATCCTACACACGAAGAAACGCTGTATAGACTCACGTAGCCAACCTACATCAGCTCGTCTATTCTAACGCGATTCCGTATAGAAGAGCCAAGGCACAGGGGTTCTAACGTTCTATTAGCCTATTGGAACCCGATGATAAATGGAAAACATCATTCCGGCCAGTTGCAACATTGAATACGATATTCTTCAATGAATCCTTTAACCTTTGAGGATGCGGCAGACCGTAATTCACTCCGTGTCAGGTGTAACCACACATAGAAATTCTTACCGTTTCTATGGCAACTTAGGTTGCACTACTTGGCATCTTGCCAGTGACCAATACCGAGAGACTTGCTTCGCTCGGAGACTGATCACCGCTCGCGTTGATGCTAATGTGACGACGAATAATAGGCTATGAAAAGAAATATCCGTCCTTCCCTCGCGAAGCGAGTACAGTCAGTCCCCACACCATGGCTGCCATTTTGTAAAGAACGCCTCGCTAGAATATATTAGTGCGATTCCCGACAAGGGGGAACAATTTCCACACCGACGCATGTTACATTCTGTTCCTAATTCCTGGTAGCCAATCGTATCCCCATGCCTTACGCATTAGTTTGGATAAACATGTTTTCCGTTGCTTGTGTCGTTTCCGTGTGCATCCTGCAGTCTGCCTGGGCGCGCGGCACAGTGCAATAACAACATGGCTCGACCTTAAGATTACATTGACCAAGTATTTTCTCTGCCCGTATGAAGTTGAAGCCCCAGAGAAACCTCGCCACTGATCAGCCAACACCACATGGATCACGAATTAAGTGCCATATAACGGCCAGATTCAAAAAGCCAGCAGGTAACGGCAATGTGGTGTAGGAAAAGGTTTCAGAAAACACTGTTTGGAGGGAGGGACATTTTTTAAATAAGTTCCACAATATTTTTTGTAGACATTCTTTGGTGGGGTTAATAGGCGACTAGCTTTTCTTCTGCAACATGGTGACTGCGGTGCCAATTGAACGACTATGGGTCTGCGTCTGTCTGAGCCTTCAGTCAAAACATGGGGAAAATGGACTGATTCTGTGTGGCAGAAGCTTTTGGCTTCCTGGCACAAGGAATAAAACTCACGACCAAACAAGAAACATAGTCACATGTGCACTGCTGGTCATGCATAACAGCACGCTCGCGCTATATAAATTGGAACGATTCTGCGTGTATGGTGAAAAAAAAAAATACCGGGCTCGTCATTTTATAAGGATGCAACTTATGTCAAATAGATTGAGAAAAATAGATAAATAAAAATACCGATATGGACTCCACTGTTGTGGAATACCCCAGCTCTTCCTGTCATTAAAAACATTTATTTGAATGAAACCCAGCGGAGGATCCCACATTGCCATCACAGTGGCTGTCATTACAGTGGCTGTCACGCATCGTGTGCATCGCAAACAGCTAGCCTGTTACGCCATCAATCGATTAACTAGCTGATGTTTGCACAACTGGCACTGGTCATAGCAGAGCCTTTGTAAAGTAAATGCTGCCATGCAGTAACATGCATATTGTAACTTCCTCTGCAAGCATCACTATGGAACAACACAGGACACAACTCTAAAACATCAATAAAGCACTAGAGGAAAAAGTATCATAAAATGTATTTCCAAATACATTTTAGTTGAGACTCATAAAACAGCGGTATTATCAATAACAATGTTGGCAAGATTGGATCCCAATTGCATTCTAGCACATTGGGTCATGCACGAACTGTGTGTTGCATGGCGCGACTCTGGGTTTCTCTCTAGGTATAAAAGGAATGGCTGAAATTGGTATGTAGGATAGGCAGGTTTTTGTCTCCCCCCAAAAAAATTAAGGAAAAGTGGAGCATCACCCATGTATAATCTAAACACAATATACACAATTTATTCTCTGGTAATGCAAAATCAATACAGATAATACAGTATAGCACCTTTCTKCTCGTCCTCGAGTGCTGACTGTTTTGGTCTATATATAATATCCTGCACCATTCTCGACATGTTTTGGATGGAACCCGAATCTATATTCATCAGCAGCTGGATTTGCGTCACCATTTTCAGGTATTAATTTCGCTATGGGAAAGACGAGGCCTCACTTTATAGAATTGATCAATAAGTCAACTTCGAAATCTCAATTTTTTMGGCTGGGCGTCAAAGTTGTACTTCAACAAGTATCACAAACAGAAACATTGTATCAACATAAATCAGGCCACAACAATAGTATACAAGCACCGACGTTGGCAACCTCATGCCAACATAAATCCTCTATTGGTAGGTTGTCAACTGTCAAACAACGTTAGGATATATATATATTCAGTACCAAACAGTACCCTTCCACATGACAGATCATCTCCCACTCAGCATGTGCAGGTTGATAACCTGCTCATACCTATGTTATTACGACGCAAGGCATACACGTAGCAGACGCCATCGATCCATGCAAACACATAGTATATCAAACCAATCCAGCAAGAAAATGTTRTAGCACTGTGTAAAACGTTCTTAGTCTGACATGTCTGATCTTTGCAGGGTTAATTTGTTATGCATGTTCCCACTTTATAAAACATGMTATGCTTTACTGTGAGTTAACAAAWAGCGTCCAGAGTGATGGTTTCAACAGAGGAAAAAACTAAAATCCTCTAAACTCATGTTGGCTGATGAAGGCTCAATACAACATCAAGGAGGCTACGGATGGTAACAAGTCGTGACGAAACTCAATAGTAAATAGGCCTATCTGAATTTTACAGATCATTTCAAGATGGTAAGCTACTTGACAAGACCCTTGTACTCAATCAATCAATGGACTTTTGTAGCCAACGTAAGAAAAATCCTAAAATTGGTTTAATGCATGATTCATGTGCGTCAACATCGTTATGCACTCAGCTTGCGTGTGTACGTTCAAATCCATATTTTACAACTGTTGGTGACGATATTTTCATTAATAATTGAAATGGTTTACCCTCCACCATATAGGCTACTGAGGACCCGTTCACCAAGAGGGAAGTTAAGTTCATAAAAACAACACTTAGCGACGTGGGCGTAATGCAAACACACTGATCTGTCCCCAACATCCAAAGGATCATATTTCTATAAAATGGGGACAGTATATGGAACCAAACCAACCAGGAGAACCATTGAACTGTGTGCTGCCGTAAACACCTCACCCATCTCCGTCCTGTTCGATTGAGATCACCGACTTTGTGGAAATCTAACAAATGTCACAGAAACACTCTCCATGGACACGCATAACAGATCATTACATAAAATACTACGTCATGTGGTGCGCTGGTTTATTGAACACAAAACCAAGACGTACGCGTGAAGGGAACCAAATTTAAAAAGCAGTGCCAGGACAGAGCTCCACGTCCGTGTGCGCGAGACACCGTCAAAGCCTCACATCCACCACCTTCTGGAACCCCATTTAAACCCGCAGAAAAACACAATTAAACGCCGAAAACCCACTCGTTATTCGTCCGTTGGTAAGAATATATATCGAATAATACATACCTAGAGACTCGGCTGGCGATCTGCGAGACTGGAGACGGAGAGACAATGAAAGTTAGGAGGCGATCAGCAGTAAATTAATTCGAGCTCAGCCGCCATCTTGAAACGAACGAGCTGCAGACGCTGTCAATTGCGGAGAGTGCAAGGCAACCCGGGGC
Organism: Salvelinus sp. IW2-2015; assembly: GCF_002910315.2. Taxonomy (NCBI): domain Eukaryota; kingdom Metazoa; phylum Chordata; class Actinopteri; order Salmoniformes; family Salmonidae; genus Salvelinus; species Salvelinus sp. IW2-2015. The sequence continues at coordinate 4,957,383 of NC_036873.1, forward strand.
TCATTTCAGATGCGTAAAATTCGTATTTTTCTCCCGCTGTGCACTTTAGGTGCGTAAAGTGTCCTCCGTTGTCGAAGATTCCAGACTTTTGGCTGTGCGTTCCGAATGGTGTGTGTGCGTTCCTGATTACTTTGCCTCCAAAATCGGCTCTTTGAAAAATGCAGCAGTGTGGCTCCGTAGAAACTGACACCGTCCCCAAAATGGCTTGTAGTTCGACCGCCCCGCTCTGGTCACGTGCTATCATTCCTTAAGGGTGGCATGGAAATTAGTGTCGGTGTATTCGGAAGGCTCGCCAATTCATGATGCTTTGTAAAATGACACAAAGAATATCTAGGTTATCCAAAGCCCATCATGTTGACTGATTGGGTCATTTGCTTTGAACGTTTTAGTGGCACTTAAAGCTACAACATACAACACCGATGTTTTCTAAACAATAGTGCGTTTTTCCAACTCCCGTTTCTATTCTGTGCCTCCCCCATGTCCATTTCCAAAAGAATGAGCTTGGCAAAATGCGTCTTTGTCATAAATGCGTTGGATACCTTTGCCAACATACCATTCATTACCAGAGCCGATAGAAATATTTAGCTACTGTGTTTATATTCCGTAACCGACGACCCCATAGCGTACTAATTTAGGATCGACCTGAAAAGAGGGGCATCTTCCAATGTTTAAGAATTTGAAGTATTGTAGGCTACAATAGCTCGGCTATAGGACGAGGCTCTGAACCATAAACTGTAGACTGTGCAGTTCCCTTTGGCGAGCCATTATGACTGCCACGGTGCATTGACACCAGTTTATAAACTAGATATGTAACGACATCCTCACCATTGACACGAGGTTCTCTCCAATTTGGATTATTTGTTTGATACAAATACCTGTCCCCTTCAGCTCTCGTCGTCATGTGGCACAAATCCTCCTTTGGCAAAGTCTCTTTCCAAAATACCTACAAGCTCATATCAGGCAGAAAGCGTTCTCTACATAGACTACAGATCTAGAGATGATATGAAGTATGTGTCTTGGACTATATAACCTACTTTAATATAATTTGGCTCCTCTCCTCTTCAGCCTGCAAGTTCCCAGAAAAAAAAACAACCATGCATTTCATTGAACGTATTTATTGATAACAATACACCTTTGCAGAACGGACAACCAACAGTATATATACTTATGAAATAAATTTGTATAAAATACAATGCGGACACAAATAATATCAACACCGCTTGAAATCGCTGAACTTCATTGCTTTGAGAAGAGAGGAGCAGATGAGAAGATTGGGTCACGTGAGAAACCGGAGTCCACAGTTCTTGCAGGGCGCTTCGAGCACAACGCAAGTTTACAACTGCGTAGCCTTCTCGAGACTCTTGGCAGCGTCTTTCATCTTTCCCACCAAATCCTGAAAACAAAGTCACACAGTCAGTCCTCTACAAAACAGTGAATGAGGGAGAGTTTGAATCACAAACCATTTAATGGTTTCCCTCACTGACTGGAGAAACTATGTTGAATATAAATTATAACCTTGCCTCGGTCACTCCATGTCAGTCAGATTACCAAGAAATGTTCTGCTAAAAACCTGGCAGGATGGGAGTCGATTCCTTTTAAATTCATAACTGAATAGTCATCATAGTAGGCCTCTGTACATTTCGTTCATTAGTAAATATATTTTTTATTATTATTATAACAATGTTCGTCAACTAAAATGGAATGCAACCGTTCAGGTTCACCTCACCCAACAGAGGGTTAAAACAGAGTGTTCCGAACAGACACATTAACAAACTCCCTATCTCTTGGCACAAAGTAAACTCTTTTCAAAATACATTATGGGGCTGTTTCAATACAATTAACTCTGGATAGAAGCTTTAGCTACATGGTTAAAGTGTAGTGAAGAAGCCAAAGCATGAGATGTTGAAGCAGACAACCTCAGGTCGCAGTGAAGACATACAAAATATAAGGGATTTGGCTTACATCGAACTCAATTAAGCAAAAGTTTAAAGAACATGCCACAATTGAGACTTTTTTTTAGGATAAGCATAGGTTTCTAGGCTAAACTTTGAAATCCTGAGACCACTGCATGCCCTGTCAAAAAAGCTGAACCGCTGAGTCTTTCCATCAATATCCACACAGAAAATGGATGATTTGGCAACCGACAATTTGAGATATTACTGAAAAATGAGAATTGAAATCACCATTGTTTTTCTGTTAAATAGATGCATATTTAGAATAAATTGGGAAAAAAATGTCAAACCCGATGGATCGAACCGTCTCCAGAACAATTTTGAAATTAGATTACTGCACATGTACTAAAATACAGCTATTTTGTAGGATAAGATTTACATCTCTGCTAAATCTAGTAGAAAGACACCCATCTAGATACATATTGTTGAAAGACATCTTATTCAAGAAAAAGTTTCATAATCATTTGAATTGCAGGCTGCACCCGAAACGTTTTTTTCTCTCCGTGTGATTGTGCTCATTGACGTGGACCTAAACGCTAATGATATAGGCCTACAGATCTGTAAAGTAGCCGAATGCTGAATTGGAAAATACAGTGTTGTCTATTCAAATCAATAGCACATTCAGAATTGTATGTCAAACATTATCACAGACTTTCTGTGAAATGACCTTAACCAACTAATGGATAGACCCACATTCCATATTAGGCTGCAACAACACATTAGCTACCTGAAGTTGTTCCATCGTGCAGCTAAAATGTACATCTTCCGACGATCCTCCGTTGTTGGCATTCTGTAAAAGTATAGGCTAACATCGGTTATGATGACACGTTTAATATACCAAACAGTTTTAGATCATTGGGTTCTGGAAAGGAACATACCTCAACGTTTAATGAAATCAGATAGGACGGCTCGTTGACCTTATGCACATGCCCGTTCTGTCATGGAAACAAAGTCTATCGAGTCACTATATGATTTATAAACCATAATTATCTGATCGTATTGCCGTTTATCACCAACCAATACCTTGATACAGTACTCCAAACGCCAGGACACGTCATTGATATGAGGTGGGCATCTCCCTAAACTAAAATGACAACCAAAATACTGAATTAGGCTCCCAGATACATACAATATTAAAACATTATATTCACAAGGCAACGAGCATGCATTCATGATCCCATGAATAGAGATGTATCTATAGGCTGTTCAACGGTAGCCTTATTAAATGAAACATATTTTTTGTTTATTTAAACCAGAGTCTTTCCAAGTGTTAGTGATATTACGTGTAAAAATCAAAAACGTCTTATCACTGCTGGAGCCCTATGGGGAACAGGCCCAGAGTAACAGTTTTCAGATTTCTGAAGTTTGTTTGTCAGGATGAAGACAAAGGGGCCACTCGTTTTGCTTAATTACAATGTAAAAGCAGCGTATATCAATGCGCTACAAACAAACGCTCCTCGTACAATAACGGCACTTTCTCCAAGGAAAATAAACCGATTCAAAGTATTTGTTTGAACCAAATTGTCATGTCACATTTGCAGGGCAATTCAATAATCTTAAACGATCAAGAGATCATGCATCATGTGAAAATATAAGTCACAAATAAATGTGAACTGAGTTAGGCTAGTTCCATAGCCTAGTTTGCTGCTCTCTAGGAAAGTGAAGCATAAAAATACTGAAGCGATATGGTCAATGTGCTGACAGCTCAGTAGCTATAAACTTTTTTATTAAATTAACTAAACATTTTGTAAAATAATCACATTAATTGCAACTATGCTAATCAAGCTTATTCAGTTTACTCATCTGGGTTTATGAAAATGTAGAATTTATATTTTCTGATTTCACAGTGTCTAAATGTAACTGTTCAATACATTTGAAATAAACCCCCAAAACTTCTATGACTCAAACATTAAACAAACACATTTTTATCCAATGAAAACCTCTATATGGTTTTAATGTCCACTCCTCTGTTTTTAGGCTGTGCATGATGTTTCAATGGGGATAGGAATGGGGATACTGGGCAAAATATATAATATAACTGGAAAATGTCAATGGAAGAGATCAATACTATTTGATAGTACTACAGAGACGCACGTTAATGAAGTCTAAACTGCATCATCACCAAAGTCATGTTCCATGAGCCATAAAAACAACACAACACAAATCAAACTCTGATAAAGTATTTTCTATACGACTGTGTCTGCATTGCTGAGATGTGTTAGAATGTGGGCCCACAGTAAACAAACCAATCTGTACTGTGGTGACCCAGAAATATTTTTGTACAAACAGACATAGTATTTTATTTTTAAATCTCATTTTTTAAATCAAGTTGATTTGTCCACTCAAAGCTTCAGCCACAATAATTCCAGTCATGAATTATGGCATTTCAAATTGGCCTAGAGGAAATACAGACATAATCTCACCTTGACAAAAGAGTTTCCAGATCACTTTTATATTTCTGGAGAACACACAAAAAAAGACAGTTTGGGGTTYAGATCTGGAATGGACTTTAAATTAACTTCCTTGCAATAAGAAGGTATCAACATGCTATTAACATAATAAGGTAGTTATCACCTGGTATGTAGTGTAGAATACTTCTGTTCTCTCCGCATCAAAACTAACATCCTCCAGGCACGCACTGTAATGACAAAATTAGCTCCATTTTTTATCAATACAGTAATCATAATGAACTCACACTGTCTTTTTCCTGATCAAGACCTACTGATTTGATTTGTAGGCAGTGAAGTGGAATAATCTTGATGGCAGAGTGCTCCACATTTTGTCATGCTTCATTTTATCAAGCCAAAGGTAAACCCTCAACATTGCGTGGACAGTAAAATATGGTCTAGGTCTATTCTTCTCAAACATTGTCCCCAGGCTCTGGGGTACCGTCAAGATTAATTATTCACTAACTTCAGAGAGGTCAACCTCCATTTACAATAATATAACAGGACAGACCAAGCTTTACCTTATAGTGGATTTGTCAGCATTTTGTTTAACCCCCTCCAGTATGCAGGTCGTGGCAGCAGTATGACAATGTTTCAGCAACTTCTGGTCAAGACGTTTAAATTCAGGCTGATCTGTGATCAGAGAAAATCAATTACCAGTTATACATCACATCTATAATAACTGTATCCAAATTCTCTGTGAACTGTTGTATCGTATTATAGTGAGCCTAATCATCATTAGAGTGTATATTCTCCAGTTCCAGTAACCTAAACTTAACCAAAGGGGATCAAATTGATCATGCAAATTAACAACATGCAACATTCTGTAGCGCACACACACACACACACACACACACACACACACACACACACANCACACACACACACACACACACACACACACACACACACACACACACACACACACACACACGTCCAATAAATTCTATAGCCCAATTAATTCACTATTTTCGGCTACAACTAGAAACATACAACTTCATAAAAATATCAAATTTCGTAATTGGGAGCAATGCCATTTGCAAGTTTTTGGTTCCAGATTGCTTCCTAAAATCATCATTTTAGAAGGGTAGCCAAGCTTGCACCCTCACTAGCCTTATCAGCAGGCCTATTGTCACATTTCCTGGCCATAACTAGCTACAAAGTATCCGATTACGCTACCACTTAAAACATGAAGGATACAAACACTTGATACGTTTCAGATCGATGGGTGTTACACTGTATCGTACATTCCAAGATTGAGATTTTCCGATAAAGCTAGCTTTCAAGCCGATAATGCTAGCCTTCAAATCAAACTGGGAACAAACCGGAAGCTCTGGAAGCAGCAGACACAAAAGGCGACAGGAACAAGGGAAAGCAGAGCGGTCTTACCGAGAACACTACGATCTGCATGGGCTGATAGCAAACTGCGAAAAGCCACTTCTATCAACACTGAGAAGGTTTTCATGTCGAAAAACGTCGCGTCTGCTAGAGACTGCAGCCCTTTCTGCACCGACTCAGACAACTCCATTTTGAGAGAGGAATGACCCACGACACTGGATCACGTGACGCGATCAGCTGACACTGCATGCAGAGGGAATGAAATAAGACAGTCAACACGGCGTTCATTCACTGCTCGTACAGAAGTGAAAACATCTATAGTTTCACAATGTGTCGCGTCTACCGTATTTACGTTTCATTTAGGCTACTGTAGTCCTATCTTTCATTCAGGAAAAATATATCGGCATAGTTTATTCTCAAGTAGGTCTAAATCATGATTGAGCATGTGAGGCTACAGGATAGAGCACTACATCTTTTGTTGCACCATTTCCAAAGGTCTTTTCGGGGTGGTGAACTGATAGACGTGACGTCATTGCACTCAGAAGAAGTTGGAGGGTAACCTAACGAAGTAATCCTATGTTTACGTTAGTCCCAGGCTTACTTTAGTCCTAGGCTTACTTTAGTCCTAGGCTTACTTTTACTTTGGTCTGGACCTTATAGCCCATTTCTCAAGACAGGGCATATTATTTCCCTTCAATGAAAATCAGTTTTTCAACCCTGAGGAAGGCCCATCATGTTTGGACTAATTAGGCCTACTATCTGAATAGATCATGAAAGAGACAGTTGCATTGAGGGCTAGTTTGGTAGTCAAACAATAATCAGAACCTTGTCCCAAAGACAACACAACAATATTCAGAACCTTGTCCCAAAGACAACACAACAATAATCAGAACCTTGTCCCAAAGACAACACAACAATATATCAGGGAACCCTTGTCCCTCTATCTTTCTCTTCTTCTCAATATTCAGAACCTTGTCCCAAAGACAACACAACAATATTCAGAACCTTGTCCCAAAGACAACACAACAATATTCCAAACCTTGTCCCAAACACAACATAATAGATATTCAGAACCTTGTCCCAAACACAACATAATAGATATTGTAGTGACCTTAACCCAACACCTAGAGACCTCATCAAGAGGTTCGGACCTCTTGGCGTAACTTTTAAGGTGTTGGCTTGACAGTCGCTGGACCCAGATTTGAGTCCCGGTCAAGGATACCGCCTGAATTCGCTACATTGGTGTCAGAAGTAGGATGGCAGCCGCGGGGCCATCAGAGAGTCTGAGAGATGTGAGGACATGCTCTCCAGAAGGAAGGAGGTAAGGTAGCAACCTTAACCCAACATCTAGCGATGTCTACCTCATCAAGAGGTTCGGACCTCTTGACGTAACGGTTAAGGTGTTGGCTTGACAGTCGCTAGATCCGGGTTGGAGACCCGGTCTCCTGTACGAAAAACCAAGTTAGTTTGCAATGTGTGCATCTACAGGAGAAAGACAACCTGGAGCTGGTAAAGGTCAAAGATCATGACCTCTCATCTGGCTGGCTCTCAGGGGTCATCCCAGGCAGTGCAAGGGCTCCCAACTTTTTTCTTCATTATATTTGCCAATATCCAAATGTCAGCTAAAAATTGAATATTGCAAATTGCTATTGTTGTTCTTTAGGACAATATAACCGATTGCTATGAGAAATTGCTTTATTTTATTTTTAACTCAGAAACAACCGGTTAACCCTTTTATGTTTTGTCTCTGGGGGCTAGGCACACATCTCAGAAAAAAACGTTTTTGACACTGGACATCTTTCGTTACTTTTTTACTTTGTCATCTAGCAGGCTCCGTCCGGCGCCTTATGCTCCCTCTAACTAGGCCACTTTTGTCCGTGGGATTCCGCTGACCATTAATCATCCGCGAGTTCATAGATAAATCTAAATTTGGCCCGACGGTCAATAGCGGACGGTCAATAATAGAATCTGCATAAATCTGCATTATAACCACTAACTGTCGTTTGATGCCAAACCGATTTCCAATGATTAGAAACAGCCAGGATAACATAGCCTATAGCCCAAACTGTAGGCTATGCTGTCCACACCCAAACAGCGACGATTTCAAAACAATCCATTCATATCCTTTTACTTGATATATGACTTTCAGCTGTTAGCTGTTCGGTGACATCTTGCCTGATAGTTTCACAGATAATTCCCCAAACGGGAGAGGCCTTTATAGCCTATTCTAATTGTCCTATTTCTGGACAAACCAATATCGATTGGATTTATATATCAAGGTAAGCATGAAGTCTTAATATCAAACTCTAAAGCTTCTGTTTAGAAACTCTTGTTAAAATGTTCAGCAATTTCAAATGTTCCTTCAAATCATTGTAATTTAACGATGAAATGTGTTTGGTCTAAATCTGAATGTATCATAACCAGATGTCAGCCATCGGATTTGCGCCCATGCGAGGATACAAAAACACATGGATGCCAACTGCCAAACTCAGTCTGGTTAAAAATAATAGAGCTTTCCAAAACATGATGTTAGTCTTTTTCTGTAATAATCATGGATGTATAATGACGCTCTTGAATACCTTTACTCTAACCGTTCTACTCAGGAAACAAACATAAGGCTTTGGACAGGCCTACCTCACTCAACATGTCTGGAACAGAGAAAGATATCTTGATGTTTGGCCATATTGCATTTATCAAGATATTTTACATTAGTTTAAATAAAATATGATATAAAATGTTTTTCTCACGTCAATGAGTTAAACTTATCTCGTCGCCTCCTTGGATTCAGTATTTGGAGATGGTTTCTTACGCTTTAATTTTTCAACTAAAAAATAAGAAGCCTATGGAGGGGTCATCGAATATTTTAGTTGAATGACTCACATTATGCCGAATAAAAATAGCCTGTACACTGCGGGTCCGCATATTATAAACTCAACAACATGTACAAAATAAAATAGATATAGTTGTACAAGCAGAGGTTAGAAAAATTAAAAACCGAAGTGTCAACTAGTGGAAACGTGCAAGGGGCGGTTACGAGGTTAAATATTTTATTTCCTTAGCTCAATTTTAGTTTTCAAATATGTATTGTTTTATTTTTATTATGACATATAGTAAATTGTAACTATAATAGCAAAACCAGTGAAGCTTAAAAGCCTTGTGAAATAATATGAGATTGTGTCAGTTTTGTCAATAACTGCAGAGCATGGACGCAGATTAAACACATCCACCTGGGCCTGAACGGGCTCTAACCAAAAGATCCGTAGAGTTGATTACAAGTATAGGCCTACATTTCAATCTTAGTCACCCATGTGACATTGACATGTGACATTGGTGGATTGCTTTACAATAAATCAAATATGATTTATTTATATTCATATAAATTGCCTTTAATTACGACCTACACATAAGGATTTGTCAATGAGCTGTTAATGATCAAATTGATTCATTATGACTTTATGTGAATATCTTATAATTGTTAATTGAGTTTTGGATTCAAGTGAAAGGTTTTGAGGGGAGAATTCCTCTTGTTATTTTCTGTTTTAAATGTGTTATTGAAGGACCACAGATACCCTTATCATTCAAAGGGAACTAAACATTATATGCTCACGTCGAAGAATCAGTGACAGTGAGCCATTGTATTTTATTTTTGTAAATGTCTTCTGAAAAGTGAAAACGCTGTCCAACGACATACTATTATGAGGATGCAGGCCAGGCCAATTAAACAGCAWGTAGGCCTATTAATGCCACGTGATTGTTAGAAAGAACAGAGATTTTTAACAAAGAACATATCATCAAAAAGTGATTTTTGTTGAGATAACACTGTTAATAAGATATACTTGTTCAACAATGAGATACAGATTCAAAGCTCTAATTTCTGAGTGCTCTGCGCATTCTGTGAGGCGCGAGGAAACAGACAGAGAAAGGGGGCGTGTCGTGCCCCGGGGTTGGTGACCTGCCCTAATCATATTCTCATGGCATTGAAGGTATATCGTGACCAACCTATATAACGCATCCATAACACCGCCGGGTAATTATGACCAAAGAAAGTCAGGTCATCCTCCACTTTTTAGTAGACACAAATAAAGCATGCATTATTAGAATCAGCACAGAAATACATCTATAGCTGCTGCTTCTAAGGAGCAAGAAATACCGCAATGTGGATGTGGCAGGGCTTGCAAACTATTACGGACTACAAAGGGAAGCACAGCCATGAGCTGCCCAGTGACACGATCCTACAAGATGGGCTTAATGACTTCTATGCACGCTTCGAGGCAAGCAACACTGAAGCATGCATGAGAGCACCAGCTGTTCCGGACGACTGTGTGATCACGCTCTCCGTAGCCGATGTGAGTAAGACCTTTAAACAGGTCAACATTCACAAGGCCGTGGGGCCAGACGGATTCCCAGGACGTGTACCCAGAGCATGCGCTGACCAACTGGCAAGTGTCTTCACTGACATTTTCAACCTCTCCCTGACTGAGTCTGTAATACCAACATGTTTCAAGCAGACCACCATAGTCCCTGTCGACAAGAACACCAAGGTAACCTGCCTAAATGACTACGGACCTGTAGCACTCACGTCTGTAGCCATGAAGTGCTTTGAAAGGTTGTTTATGGCTCACATCAACACCATCATCCCAGAGACCCTAGACCCACTCCAATTTGCATATAGCCCCAACAGATCCACAGATGACACAATCTCTATTGCACTCCACACTGCCCTTTCACACCTGGACAAAAGGAACACCTATGTGAGAATGCTGTTCATTGACTACAGCTCAGCGTTCAACACCATAGTGCCCTCAAAGCTCATCACTAAGCTAAGGACCCTGGGACTAAACACCTTCCTCTGAAACTGGATCCTGGACTTCTTGACGGGCTGCCCCCAGGTGGTAAGGGTAGGTAACAACACATCTGCCACGCTAATCCTCAACACAGGGGCCCCTCAGAGGTGTGTGCTCAGTCCCCTACTGTACTCCCTGTTCACCCATGACTACATGACCAAGCATGACTCCAACACCATCATTACGTTTGCCGAAGACACAACAGTGGTAGGCCTGATCACCGACAACGATGAGACAGCATATAGGGAGGAGGTCAGAGACCTGGCAGTGTGGTGCCAGGATAACAACCTCTCGCTCAACGTGATCAAGACAAAGGAGATGATTGTGGACTACAGGTAAAGGAGGGCTGAGCACGCCCCCATTCTCATCGACGGGGCTGTAGTGGAGCAGGTTGAGAGCTTCAAGTTCCTTGGTGTCCACATCACCAACGAACTATCATGGTCCAAACACACCAAGACAGTCGTGAAGAGGGCATGACAATGCCTAT
>NC_036873.1:4977153-4986244 GCF_002910315.2 Salvelinus sp. IW2-2015
GCATACCACGCACGCACGCTACCGCACGTACACGTACACACACACACACACACACACACACACACACACACACACAACACACACACACACACACACACACACACACACACACACACACACACAGTGCCGCTGGGTGGCAGTGGTGTGGTTTGAGTGAGGAGCGCGAGCTAGCCACCCCCCCACCTCGCCCCTCTCTCCAGTTTATATAAGAGAATCAATGGAGGGGAACAAAGAGCGGAGAGAGGAGGGGGACAGGGACTGGACCGACAGGAATTTGAATAGTTTCCAAAATTCTCATCATTCACCGACCCAAAATGTCCACACACACTCTCCAAGGCAGTCATTCCCACAACGGGTACATTGCCACGATCTCTCCCTCTCCCTTTACACACACACACACACACACACACACACACACAGTGGCCGCTGGGTGGCAGTGGTGTGGTTTGAGTGAGGAGCGCGAGCTAGCCACCCCCCCACCTCGCCCCTCTCTCCAGTTTATATAGAGAATCAATGGAGGGGAACAAAGAGCGGAGAGAGGAGGGGGGAGCAGGGACTGGACCGACAGGAATTTGAATATGTTTCCAAAATTCTCATCATTCACCGACCCAAAATGTCCACCACACTCTCCAAGGCAGTCATTCCCACAACGGGTACATTGCCAGTAGGCCTGTATAGTACAAGGCTTGATCAAGGACTTTGAAAGGACAGCTTTCAATGATTAGACCTATCATACATTATTAATATTCTACAACCATATCTTTAGAATATCATAACTAGAATCCCCAAAACCATGAAATCCCCTCAGTGTATCAATCAGTAAATGAGGAACCCATTTCGTTATCATGTGACTGTGCATAGACAACAACTGTACAACAACAGCAACAACAACAACTAAACGTTATTTGGTGTTTACGGTGTAGCCTTGGTCAAGGAGGAGCGAGCAGGGGGCACTGGCCTGGTCATAGGCATGCATTTTGTGAAAGCCATAGGTGCAGTGCAGAATATCAATCATCAGAAATAGAATGCATCAACCTAAATATTATAGCAGTGCATGCAATGTTTGACGTGTGGTATTTAATGTAGGCCTAATTATGTATTTGTTTAAAGTAATGACTACATTATTATTATGATTAGGATTATTTTGTATTGTTATTTATTATTATTATTATTGGGTAGGCCTATTGTCATTATATCAAGTTATTGATATGCTATTGTTATAACGGCCTATTATTGTTTTATTATTAGGGGTTTGTTTATCTGATTTATTTATTTATTGTTGTTTTATTATTAGGCTTTTGCTTATCTGATTTATTTAATTATGTAATAATGACATTGTATCATAGGTTATTTAATTTTCCTACAGAGTAAAACTTGTTTTTTCGCCCTTCTCTTTTCCGCAGCGGTTTTTTCCTCTCTCGATCTAACCGGGGAAAAGCAGCTCTCTTCCCGGCTCTAGCACCTCGCAGCAGCCGCCTATGCACGCACAGATCTCGGTGTGAAATCTGGCCTGCTTTCCCGGCCTGCGGGACTTTCCACTGTGTAATAAATACCCGCCAGTGATATATCTCAAGATTGCAGGAATACGTTTAGTTGCCTACAGGTTCTCAGACTTGAGACATATCCCTCCATCCACCGCCATACTTTCTTCATTCACAGACGCACCGCACGTTGCCATAATTTCTGTCGCACGTGCCTCAGGTTCTCGACGGTGCACACGGGGCTTTACGGGCCGCTCGGACAGATGGACGGACATGTAGGGCTACTCTCCTATTTCCGTTTTTCCAACACTATTTCTGGTAATTTGGTCCGTCTGTTTACATTTAGACTATGTGCTTTTCTACCAAAGCTGTTCACTTTATTTTTCTCCTTGAAATTAGKAAATTTATAAACGATAGACGGTTGAAAAAATGGGTCATGTCAAAAGAACATACATGGTGAGGACAGTAATTGTTTTGCTTTCATTCATCTACTGAAGAGAATGTTGCACAAAAGTGCAAAAAATAGTCACAAAAAGTTATTTATAAATGAATTATAAATAAATGTATAAGTCACGTTTTACCTATATTTTCTGGTGTGAAAATTCGATTTTAAATTATACATTTCTTAAGCCTATAGGCCTGGCCTATATAGGATTTGATATTAGAATTTTGCATTAATTTACCCTAAACTATAGTATTTTCCAAAAGCAACAGTTGCTTTTCCTTTGCATTGTCTGTGCTTTTATAGGCCTATTCCTGAAATACTTTAGAAATAAATTAACACAAATTGGTAGGCCTATAGGTTACCTGAAATCCTCATATCATTAATTCATCCTTTCAATGTGTGTGTGTGTGTGTGTGTGTGTGTGTGTGTGTGTGTGTGTGTGTGTGTGTGTGTGTGGTGTGTGTGTGTGTGTGTGTGTGTGTGTGTGTGTGTGTGTGTGTGTGTGTGTGTGTGTGTGTGTGTGTGTGTGTGTGTGTGTGTGTGTGTGTGTGTGTGTGTGTGTGTGTGTCAGTTATAATCTCCGCCCTCGGGCAATATTTGTCCCTGGCTTGTTGCATGTTCCGTGACGTTAGGCATGATGCCTGATATTGCACCGTGGTTCTATCTGTTATTCTGTTACAAGCCAGACCATGATGCCTGATAGCTGAACTGTGGTTCTATCTGTTATTCTGTTACAAGCCAGACCATGATGCCTGATATCTGCACCGTGGTTCTATCTGTTATTCTGTTACAAGCCAGACCATGATGCCTATAGCTGCACTGTGGTTCTTTCTGTTATTCTGTATACAGCCAGACCATGATGCCTGATAGCGTGACTGTGGTTCTATCTGTTATTCTGTTCAAAGCCAGACCATGATGCCTGATATCTGCACCGTGGTTCTATCTGTTATTCTGTTACAAGCCAGACCATGATGCCTGATAGCTGAACTGTGGTTCTTCTGTTATTCTGTTACAAGCCAGACCATGATGCCTGATAGCTGAACTGTGGTTCTATTGTTATTCTGTTACAAGCCATGTGCCACATACAGTTGAATGTATGTTCCTGGAGGTATATACAAAATAAATTAATTCTTAAAAAAATCAATTTCATGTATTATAGTTTTAATGTAATATATTTGGAGGAAAAAACTGCATCAAAGTCCACATATTGTGCCTATAAATGTTCAGAGTATTGATGCATTAAATCCATTCGAATTTATTTGTGCATAATATTTATTGGAGGTTTATGTAGAGTAAAAAAGAGCGAATACTCTTTATTGTTATTATTATTTTCTTTTTTTCTGAACATTCTCTCTCTCAGTTCAAATTCTCTTCTCTCTCTTCTCTCTCTCTCTCTCTCTCTCTCTCTCTCTCTCTCTCTTCCTCTCTCTCTCTCTCTCTCTCTCTCTCTCTTCTCTCTCTCTCTCTCTCTCTCTCTCTTTCTCTCTTTCTCTCTCGTCTCTCGCGAGCCTTGCCCACCGAGAGCTGCGGTAATAGCAGTAGAGAGAGAAAGAAGAAGAGATAGCATGTTTTTCCCCTGCTCTCCCTTATAGGCAGGCATCCACCGCTGCCCAAATCAAAGTGCTTTTAAATCAGGCAGGGTGAAGGACGCCGGGGCCTCCCAGGTTCCTTGTGCAGGGGGTCTTAGACACAGCAGAGCGATCCACAAACCCTTTCACTCATACATGTGTGCTGAAAGAAGGGATGTTTATCTTTGATTTCTGATTTATCCTTCCCACTGTTTTCCTTCCGCCACACACAAGAGCATCGACGTCGCTGTGCTTGTGGGTGGTGAATCAGTGTGCTCTAGATTGTGTGTGAATGAGTGTGTGAATGTGACTAGTGTGTGTCGTGTCGTGTTGCAGATGGGTCGTGATTTGGTGCTGTAGTGTGTGTTGGTTGTAGTTGAAGTGTTGGATGCCTCCGCTATAGATAGAGACCCCCTGCAGCTGAAGGAATGCCTGGTTGGAGGTCCGCGGTGGCGGTCCCGTTCGTCGTGCCTTGCTAAGTTGTAAAGTCACTTTTGGGATTTGGCAGGCGGTGATGTGTGCCGTGCCTAGTATGGCGGAGAGCAGGGGTAGATGAATGTGCAGCTATCGTTGCTTTTGGTGTGCTGTGTGTGTGGTGTGCCGTGTGTCTCGTGTGCGCTGCCTTGCTTCGTCTCGTCTCTGCGATGGACGTTGCTAGGTTGTGTGTGTGTGTGTGCGTGTGTGAGAGAGAGAGAGAGAGAGAGATAAACACATCTAAATGTTATCTCAGTGTTATAGCTCTGATACGTTTCAATTCAACTGTTATTTTGAATCTCCTTTTGGTTTTTCTCATTTTAATTGTAGAATAATTATCCCCTTAGAAATATGGATTTCCTTCTCGTACAACATGTTGTGAATTCAAATGCGAGTTTGCTGTTTAAAGGTAAGGATGGTGAGATAGCTTGTAATCTCTGGAAGTCAAGAACAGTTACAATATGACCCGTATTATCAGAGTATTGGACTGGCATTTTGTTTCACAAAAAAATGTCTTGACTCTGATCATTTTTTGTTGTTTTTTTCAGAAAATAAAAGTGACTACCTGGTACTCCTGACAGGCATGGAAACAGTATTTTGAATGTGTGATTTGAAAAGGGGAAACGTTAAATGCTTCTTCCCCGACTCAGTAGCCACAGTGTGCTAAACCAGAACTTACAGCATTGCAAATGGACACCTTATATGTCATTGTTGAGATGCTAAAGGAAGATGCCTGTGTACATGACGTTAATACGGTGGAGATGAGGAGGAATCGTCTCCCCAGATTCTACCAGTAGATTGCAGAGTGAATACGCACCCAGTCAGAAAGGGAAGTGTCAATCCACAACCTGGCCACCACAACAGAGCCACAGGAGAGGACGATGTGTGTGTGTGGCTCACTAAATTGCAATGGACTATCATACCCTTTCTATCATTACCCACATGCCCCAGTCTTACTAACTTCCTCCCCATTGTGAATCTTTTCTCTCTCCCACCCCAGAGAAGGAGAAAGTACTAAACAGGCTGTATATCTCAAACAGGAAGCACAAAGCAAAAACATGCTTCTTTCTGATGGAGACAAACAAAATCTATTTTCTGTCTAATTCTATTTCCTCCTGTTTCTTTCACTGTCTGTTCATCGATCTCTCTGTGTCTCTTTGCCTCAACCCCTCTTCCATCAATCTATCCATCCTTTATCTCTCACTCCATCCTCCCCCTTCTCTCTTTCTCTCTCTCCCTGTTTCGCTTTGTCCATCCGTACATCCCCGGCCTCCATCCGCAAAGTGATGAAATCTGGGGTCACCGTGGCAACAGGCAATGTGTGTGTGTGTGTGTGTGCGTGCGTGCGTATGTGTGTGATGGTGAGGCAGGGCAGTGCGACCAGAGGACTGATCCATACTAATGTCCATTGATAGGAAAATCAATGCTGCATTGATCCAAGTGAGAGAGGGAGGGAGGGGGGGAGGAGGGAGAGAGGTAAGAGGGAGGGAGAGGGTCAGAGAGGATTAGATGAGTTCTGGAGGGGAGAGGGTCAGAGAGGATTAGATTAGTTCTGGAGGGGAGAGGGCCAGAGAGGATTAGATGAGTTCTGGAGGAGAGAGGGTCAGAGAGGATTAGATGAAGTTCTGGAGGAGAGAGGGTCAGAGGGATTAGATTGTTCTGGAGGAAGAGGGTCAGAGAGGATTAGATGTGTTCTGGAGGGAAGGGGCAGAGAGGATTAGATGTGTTCTGGAGGGAGAGGGTCAGAGAAGGAATTAGATGTGTTCTGGAGGGGAGAGGGTCCGTAGAGGATTAGATGTGTTCTGGAGGGGAGAGGCGCAGAGAGGATTACATGTGTTCTGGTAGGGGAGAGGCGCAGAGAGGATTAGAATGTGTTTGGTCTGGATAGGGTTAGAGAGGGTAGGATCTGGAGGAGAGGGAGCGGATTAGATGTGTTCTGGAGGGGAGGAGAGGGGATAGTGTTCTGGAGGGGAGGGGCAGAGAGGATTAGATGAGTTTCTGAGGGGAAGAGGGTCAGAGAGGATTAGATGAGTTCTGGAGGGGAGAAGGGCCAGAGGAATTAGAGTGTTTCTGGAAGGAGAGGGTCAGAGAGGATTAGATGTGTTCTGGAGGGGAGAGGGCCAGAGAGGATTAGATGTGTTTCTGGCGGGAGAGGGCCAGAGGAATTAGATGTGGTTCTGGAGGGGAGAGGGTCAGGAGGATTAAGATGGTTTCTGGAGGAGAGAGGGTCACGAGAGGATTAGATGTGTTCTGGAGGAGGAGGGTCCAGAGGATTAGATGTGGTTTCTGGAGGGAGAGGGTCAGAGAGGATTAGATGTGTTCTGGAGGAGAGAGGGTCAAGCGAGGATTAGATGTGTTCTGGAGGGGAAGAGGCCAGAGATTCAGATGTGTTCTGGAGGGAGAGGGTCAGAGAAGGATAGATTGTGTTCTGGAGGGGAAGGGCCAGAGATTAGATGTGTTCTGGAGGGGAGAGGGGTCAGTGAGGATTATATGTGTTCTGGAGGAGAGAGGGCCAGAGGATTAGATGTGTTCTGGAGGGAGAGGGCCAGAGAGGATTAGATGTGTTCTGGAGGAGAAGAGGTCCAGAGGATTAGATGGTTTCTGGAGGGGAGAGGCCGAGGTTAGATGTGTTCTGAGGGGAGAGGCCAGAGAGGATTAGATGTGTTCTGGA
Source organism: Salvelinus sp. IW2-2015 (assembly GCF_002910315.2). Classification (NCBI taxonomy): domain Eukaryota; kingdom Metazoa; phylum Chordata; class Actinopteri; order Salmoniformes; family Salmonidae; genus Salvelinus; species Salvelinus sp. IW2-2015. The sequence continues at coordinate 4,983,793 of NC_036873.1, forward strand.
GGATAGAGGGTCAGAGAGGATTAGATGTGTTCTGGAGGAGAGAGGTCAGAGAGGCTTAGATGTGTTCTGGAGGGGAAGGGTCAGAGAGGATTAGATGTTTTCTGGAGGGGACGAGGGCCAGAGGATTAGATGGTTCTGGAGGAGAAGAGGGCAGAGGATTTAGATTGTGTTCTGGAGGAGAGAGGGTCAGAGAGGATTAGATGTGTTTCTGGAGGGGAGAGGAGCGCAGAGAGGATTAGATGTGTTCTGGGGGGAGAGGGGCACGAGAGGAATTAGATGTGTTCTGGAGGAGAGCGTGGCAGAGAGGATTTATGGTTGAGGACACATGATGTGTTCTGGAGGAGAGAGGGCCAGAGATAGATGTGTTCTGATGAAGAGGGCCAGAAGGATTAGATGTGTTCTGTGAGGGGAGAGGCCAGAGAGGCTTAGATGTGTTCTGGAGGGAGAGGGCCAGAGTAGGAATTAGATGTGTTTCTGGAGGGGAGAGGCCAGAGAGGATTAATGTGTCGGTAGGAGAGGGGCCAGAGAGGATTATATCGTGTTGTGGAGGGGAGAGGGCCCAGAGGGATTAGATGTTGTTCTGGATGGAATGAGGGCCAGAGAGGATTAGATGTGTTTGGAGGGGGGAGGCCAGAGGACTTAGATGTGTTCTGGAGGGGAGAGGGCCAGCTGAGGATTAGATGTGTTCTGGATGAAGAGGGCCAGAGAGAATTACGATGAGGTCCTGGATGGTAAGAGGGCGCAGAACGGATTAGATGAGGTCTGGATGGGAGAGGAGAGACCAGGGGATGAGAAAACAGGAGAGGAGGGGAGATGGAGAGAACAGGACAAAGGAACAGGCAGAGAACGGGAAACAAAAGGAGAGAAGAAAGAGAAGAGGACAGGACAGGAGAGGAGGCGAGAGGAGAGGGGAGGCGAGAGGAGGAGAGGAAGAGGAGAGGACAGAGAGAAGGGAACAGGAGAGGAGAGGACTAGGAGAGGAGAGGAGATGAGAAGGACGAGGGAGGAGAGGAGACAGGAGAGGAGAGATGACAGGAGAGGAGGACAGGAGGACAGAGACATGGAAGAGGAATGAGAGCACAGGAAAGGAGAGGAGATGACAGAGGAGAGGAGAATAAATAGAGGAAGGAGATAGCAGGAGAGGACAGGACGAGAGAGGACAAGGAGAGGGCAGGAGAATGAGAAGGAGAAGAAATTAGACGGACGCGGAGAGAGCGGACACGGAGAGGACAGGACAGTACAGGAAGGAGAGTACAGGAAGATGAGAGAACAGGACAGGACAGGACGTACAGGAGAGGAGAAAGTACCAGGAGAGGACAGGACAGTACACTAGAGAGGAGAGTAACAGGAGAGGACAAGGAAGAGGAGAGAACAGGACAGTGAGGAGAGGAGAGGAAATTAGAGGCAGGAGAAGAGAGGACAAAGGTCGTCTCTTCTTCTTCTTCTCTTCTCCTCTCTCTCTCGGTCTCTCTCTCTCTCTCTCTCTCTCATCTCTCTCTCTCTCTCTCTCTCTCTCTCTCTCTCTCTCATCTTCTCTCTCGTCTCTCTCTCTCCTTCAATTCTTCTCTCTTTTCTCTCTCTCCGCTCTCTCTGACTTCTGTCTCTCTCAATTCATTAATTCAAGGGGATTCATTGCATGGGAAACATATGTTAACAGTTGCAAAGCAAGGTAGATTTAGTGAAATAAACAATACAAATGAACAGTAAACATTACACTCACAGAAAGACCAAAAGAATAAAAACATTACAAATGTCATATATGTAATATACACGTAGTCAGTATTTTGGTATATATATAATATATATATAAAGTACACAAGGCGAAACAAATAAGCATAAAATGGGTTGTATTTACAATGGTGTTGTTCTCATTTGTTTGACCTTTTCTTGTGGCCAACAGGTCACAAATTTCTGCTGTTGTTGATGGCAACTGTGGATTTCACCCAGTGATATGGGAGTTATCAAAATCGGGTGTTGTTTGGAATTTTTGTGGATCTGGTGTAAACCTCTCTCTCTTCTCTTTCCCGTCCTCTCTCCCTACACTCGCCGAGAGTAGGTTGAATAGACTCCAAAATGGAGACCTGGAAGAGAAAAAGAAGCAGAGAGCAGAACGAAGGGAGAGAGAAGAAGAGGAGGAGAACGTAGGAGAGAGGAGAAGAGGAGGAGAAGAAGAGGAGAAGAGGAGGAGAAAGAGGAGAAGAGGGAGAGAGGAGAAGAGAATGAGAAGAGGAGGAGGAGAAGAGAAGGAGGAGGAGACAGGAGGAGAAGAGGAGAAGAGAAGAGAGAGGAGAAGAGGAGGAGAAGAGGATGAGAGAGGAGAGAGGAGGAGAAGAGTAGGAGAGAGGAGAAGAGAAGGAGAAGAGGAGAAGAGAAGGGAGAGGGAGAAGAGGAGAGAAGAGGAGAGAGGAGGAGAAGAGTAGGAGAGAGGAGAAGAGGAGGAGAAGAGGAGAGG
>NC_036873.1:4988731-4991872 GCF_002910315.2 Salvelinus sp. IW2-2015
TATATAGTATATATGAGTAGCTTTACTATTTATTATAAAGACAAGGGAAAACCAAAAATCAAGCAATAAATATGGGTGTATTTCAATTCAATGGTGTTTGTTCTTCAATTGGTTGACCTTCTTCTTCTTGTGGCAACAGGTCACAAAATCTTGCTGTTGTTGATGGCAACTGTGGTATTTCACCCAGTAGATATGGGAGTTATCAAAATCGGGGTTTGTTTGGAATTTTTCTAGTGGATCTGTGTAATCTCTCTCCTTCTCTCCCTTCCGCTGTCTCCCCCTACACTGCCAGAAGTAGTTTGAATAGACTCCAAATGGAACCTGAGAAGGAGAAAAAAGACACAGAACATGGGAGAGACGAGGAAAGGGAGGGGGAGAGAAAAGGAGGAGGAGAAACAAGGGGAGGAGAGGAGGAGTAGAAGGAGAGAGGAGGAGAGAGAAAGGAGGAGAAGGGAGGAGGAGGAGGAGAGAGGGAGAAGGAGAATGAGAGAGAGGAGAGAGGAGGAGAAGAGAAGGAGAAGAGGGGAGAACAGGAGGAGAAGAGTGAAGGAGAAGAGAGGAGAGAGAGAGAGAGGAAAGAGAGAGGAGAGAGAGGATGAGAGAGAGGAGGAGAGAGAGGAGGGAGGAAGAAGGAGAGAGGAGAAAGAAGGAGAAGAGAGAGAAGAGAAGGAGAGAGGTGGAGAGGAGGAGGAGGAAGGAGGAGGAGGAGTGAGGGAGAAGAGGAGAAGAGATGGAGTGAGGAGGAGAAGAGGGAGAGAAGGATTGGATGAGATGGGAGAATGAGGAAGGGAGAGAGAAAAGAGAGGAGGAGAAGGTAGGAGAGAGTGAGGTGGAAGGTAAGATATGAGGGAGAAAGAGAGTTAGGAGGAGGAGAATGATTAGAGGAGGAGAAGGAGTGGGAGAAGGAGAAGGGGAGGAAGAGGAGATGAGGAGTGGAGAAGGAAGCAGTAAGCAGGAACGGACTCCGTGAGAGGGGACATTCAATGTCTTCCAGACAGGACAGCGGCTAATGGGCCATCTGAGTAGAGGAGGACGTTTTCCCCTGATTACCCTGTTGTCCCTGAGAACCCACAGAACTAGAATAACTAGAATGAAGCAGTGTTTGTTCTTTAATTCCATTCCATCATTGTAATTCCGTAGCGAAACAAAGCTGAACTGAAGGCAAGTCAACTGATCCGACCCAACCAGAGAACACAGTGTGCTGTTTACTACTTCATTTTAAAGAGGAAATTGGAAAACCAAAAAGCTGAACGTAAGCAAGGTTACACAACCCATTCCTGTCCTGGGTCTCAGAGTGAACATCAGGTAGATCTTCCACTGGACAAACATGATTCATTCATGATCATTATGGAGAAATTGTCTGGCTCGCAGGGAAAGGTTTCAGATATGTAAAAGTATGATGCATGATCACAATGTACCCTGAATGTGAAACTCAAATAAGGATATAATTATAATATAATTATTCATATAATTATGAAACATATGTTATCAAATGTTTCTGTTGATTGGAAAGGATGAGGGTTTAGAACCTAGTCTTCCTCCCTCGATCAGCGGCTTCATCGTGTTTCTCATAAAGGCACGCGAGATGGCAACATCCACCGTCTGGCTACTAACTTACTTTACTTAGCTATGTCATGTGTACGGCAATGCTATTGTTAACATTTGGGTTAAACTTCTTCATATCAGTCTGGTGTAAATACGCATGGAGAGAGTGACTGGAGACTTTCACAGTGTTATCGTCCTTGTTACAGTGATAACATAGCTGGTTTCTCTTGTCACTGTTAAACATACAATTCTCTCTCTTTGTTCGTGTTCATTCTCTTCTCTCTCTCTCTCTGAGGTGACAGTGGGTACCATGGTAACGGCACACTCTGTTTACTCCATGTCTCACTTCATCACAAGCTGTGTGATGGGTTTCATTTGCATGTGTGTGTTTTCCTGGGGTTCACACACACACACACACACACACACACACACACACACACACACACACACACACACCTTAAGGTCTTCCTTATTCTATTTTGTTCTGTCTTTGTCTTATTATTTAGGTTTTTGGAACAATTTAACTATATTGATTAGTGTTATATTGATTCGTGTTATATTGATTACCTCAATGTGCTACTGATGTTTCATTGTCAAACTCATAAACATTTCACAAAGAGGATAAATATATTTTGATGCTTTTAATTACAAAATGAATATCAATTTAAATAATGTTTTTTTGTCACAGAGCTGACCTCATACATCACTTAAACTTCGATTACAATTTTCCTTTCAACCTCTACGGGATCGGTGTCCTCCCCACGGGGCGGTTGAGCTAACGTAGGCTAATGTGATTAGCATGAGGTTGTAAGTAACAAAAACAATCCCAGGACATACACATATCTGATATGGGCAGAAACCTTAAATTCTTGTTAATCTAACAAAACTGTCCAATTTACAGTAGCTATTAGAGTGAAAGAATACCATGCTATTGTTTGAGGAGAGTGCACAGTTATGAAGTTGTATTAATAAACCAATTAGGCACATTTGGGCAATCTTGATACAACATTTTGAACAAATATGCAATGGTTCATTGGATCAGTCGAAAAACTTTGCACATACACTGCTGCCATCTAGTGGCCAAAATCTAAATTACGCCTGGGCTGGAATAATACATTATGGCCTTTCTCTTGCATTTCAAAGATGGTACAAAAAAAACTCCCCAAAAAATGCATGTTTTTTTCTTTGTATTATCTTTTACCAGATCTAATGTGTTATATTCTCCTACATTAATTTAACATTTCCATAAACATCAAAGTGTTTCCTTTCAAATGGTACCAAGAATATGCATATCCTTGCTTCAGGTCCTGAGCTACAGACAGTTAGATTTGGGMATGTCATTTTAGGAGAACATTATAAAAAGGGTCCGATCCTTATTAACAGACCTAGTCAATGGAATTGGTGAAGAGGGAGGATGGGAGAGAGATAAGGAGGGAAAGAGAGAAAAAGACAGAGAGAGGGAGGGAGGGAATAACAAAAGAGAGCGAGGTGGAGAGATGTGGAGAGAGAGAAGTGGAAAGAGAGAGGGAGGGAATACAGAGAGAGAGCGAGGTGGAGAGAGGTGGAGAGAGAGGGGGGAATACAGAGAGAGAGAGG
>NC_036873.1:4997103-5001926 GCF_002910315.2 Salvelinus sp. IW2-2015
AGCTCCAAACTCTAACTAACCCAAAAGAGTTACCTAGTTTACCCAGATCAAAGATGCAGAATGACCTCCCCCATACCCTAACTAACCAGGATATAGAGTTACCTAGTTACCCAGATCTCTAAGATGCAGATGATACCCTGCCCACGCCACCTAACTACCAATAGAGTTGACCTGAGTTACGCTGCAGATCTAGATCAGATGAGCCCTCCCGCCCTCCCTAACTAACCCAATAGAGTTACCGTTGTTTTGAACCGCGATTCTAATGATCAGATGACCCTCTCCCATCCCTACATAACCCAAATAGGGACTACCTATAGTTACGCCAGCATTCTATAGATCAGATGAAACCTCTCCCATGCCCTAACTAACCCATAGAGTTACCTAGTTACATACCAGATCTAAGATCAGATGACCCTCCCCCACCCTAACTAACCCAATAGAGTTACCTAGTTACCTCAGATCTATAAATCAGATTACACTCCCCATCCCTAACCTAATAACAGAGGGGGACAAATTGGCCTCCAGATCAGTTTTCTGGTACTTTATAACTAACTCCCTCTGTACTAGCCCGGCCTTTCATCCCTCTCTCCTTCTCTCACTCCATCCTCTCTCTCCTTCTCTTCTCGTCATTCTCTCTCCATTCTGCTGTCACTCCTCCTCTCTCTCTTCTCTCTCTCCTTCTCTTTCCCTTCTCTTCAATCCTCTCTCTCTTTCTCTCCCCTCTCTCTCTTCTGCTCTCTCTCTCTCTCGTCGCTTCGCTCACTCTCTGTCCTTCTCTCTTCCCACTCTGGTCTCCTCTCCTCTCGTCACTGCCTTCTCTCTCTCTTCTACTTTCTTACTCTCTCTCCCATTCCTTCTCTTCTCTCTCTCTTCTCTTCTTCTCTCTTCTTCCTCGTCTTGCTCGTCTCTCTTCTCTCCCGTCTCTTTCTGCTTTCTCTTTCCCTCCTCTCTTCCTCCTCTCTCTTCTCTCTCCTCTTCTTCTTCCTCTTCTTCTCTGCTCGCTCTCTCTCTCTCCTTCTCTCTCTGCTCTCTCTTCTGCTCTCCTGTCCTCTCTCTCGTCTTCTCTCTCGCCCTTCTCCTTCTCTCCTCCTTCCTCTCTCCTCTCCACTTTTCCTCCATCCTATACTTACTGTGCTTCCAGGTTATTCAGCGTCAGTCCTGATATTGCTTTGTCGTTCTGGCCATCCTTTGGTGCTTATTGGTAATTTCTAGTAAATTACAGTTAATTGAGGGATTGTTTGAAAACATTGGCAGGCCGTCCTGTATGGGGTCTGGCGCTGCAGGCGCCGTTCACCTCAATCTCCTAATGGATTCTCCTGGTGTGGAATCGTTTGTCTTCCCTCATTCTGCCCAGCAGGGGGTCCAAAGCTGGCTACCCCCTCCCGCTCTCTCGCCGTCTCGCTCCGCGCCGCTCTCTCTCCCTCTCTCTCCCTCTCCCGCTCTCCCTCCCTCTGTCCTCGTAGTTCCCCCGGCACTTCTCGTTCCAACGTCATCTGATCTTAGATCTGGGTAACTAGGTAACTCTATTTGGGTTAGTTAGGGTTGTGGGAGGGTCATCTGATGTTAGCGAGAGCAGAGGGATCGACAGGCTAGGTGTTAGCTGCCTAATGTCGATGGCTAACATGCCAACCTCTCTCTCTCTCAATTCAATTTAAGGGCTTTATTGGCATGTGAACATGTGTTAACATTGCCAAAGCAAGTGAAGTAGATAATAAACAAAAGTGAAATGAACAATAAAAATGAACAGTAAACATTACACTCACAGAAGTTCCAAAAGAATAATGACATTACAAATTTCATATTATGTATATACAGTGTTGTAACGATGTGCAAATAGTTAAAGTACAAAAGGAAAAATAAATAAACATTAATATGGGTTGTATTTACAATGGTGTTTGTTCTTCACTGGTTGACCTTTTCTTGTGGCAACAGGTCATGAATCGTGCTGCTGTGATGGCACACTGTGGTATTTCACCCAGTAGATATGGGAGTTTATCAAAATCAGGTTTGTTTATAAATTATTTTTGGATCTGTGTAATCTGAGGGAAATATGTGTCTCTAAAATGGTCATACATTTGCCAGGAGGTTAGGAAGTGCAGCTCAGTTTCCACCTCATTTTGTGGGCAGTGTGCACATAGCCTGTCTTCTCTTGAGAACCAGGTCTGCCTACGGCGGCCTTTCTCAATAGCAAGGCTATGCTCACTGAGTGTCACGCCCTGACCTTAGTTATCTTTGTTTTCTTTATTATTTTGGTTAGGTCAGGGTGTGACATGGGGGATGTATGTGTTTAATCTTGTCTAGGGGTTTTGTATGTTTATGGGGTGTTGACTAGTCTAGGTGTTTGTATGTCTATGGTTGCCTAGATTGGTTCTCAATTAGAGGCAGCTGTTTATCGTTGTCTCTGATTGGGAACCATATTTAGGCAGCCATATTCCGATGGGTATTTCGTGGGTTATTGTCTATGTGTAAGTTGCCTGTGTCTGCACTTTTTGTATTTAGCTTCACGTTCGTTTTGTTGTTTTGTATAGTTTGTTTAAGTGTTCTTCGTTTCGTTTAAGAAATAGAAGAATGTATTACTATCACGCTGCGCCTTGGTCCTCGTTGTTTTGTATAGTTTGTTTAAGTGTTCTTCGTTTTGTTTAAGAAATAGAAGAATGTATTACTATCACGCTGCGCCTTGGTCCTCCTCTCTTCCTCCATACGACGAACGTGACAGAATAACCCACCACAACCGGACCAAGCAGTGTGAAAGGAAGGAACAGCGCTTTGTGGAGCAATGGACTTGAGAGGAAATATTAGACGGCAAGGGACCATGGGAACAGCCGGGTGAATATCGCCGCCCCAAGGCAGAGCTGGAGGCAGCGAAAGCCGAGAGGCGGCATTATGAGGAGCTAGCTCGGCAGCGCGGCTGGAAGCCTGAGAGGCAGCCCCAAAAATGTATTGGGCTGTTCCTGCTCCCGTCTGGTACAGCACCGCCTGAGCTGCCCGTCTGATCCAGCGCCGCCTGAGCTGCCCGTCTGTCCAGCGCCTTGAGCTGGTTCGTGTCCAGCACCGTCTGAGCTGCCCGTCTGTCAGGCCGGACTGAGCTGCCCGTCTGTCCAGCGCCGCTGAGCTGCCTGTCTGTCCAGCGCCGCGCTGAGCTGCCCGCTCTCGCACGCGCCGCCTACCGCCACACTCTCTGTCCTCGACGCCCGCTAGAGCGTCGCTCAGTCGGAGCGCTAGACGCCTCCGTCAGTCAGGAGCCGCATAGAGCCGCTCCCGTCAGTCCAGGAGCCGGCCAGAGCCGGCCCTCAGTCAGGAGCGCCAGAGCCGCCCCGCAGGTCAGGAGCCGCCAGCCGCGCCATAACGGCGAGCGCCCGCTCCAGAGCGTCCCGCAGTCAGGAGCTGCCAGAGCCGCCCGCCAGTCCGGACCTGCTTTCAGTCCGGACGCTGCCGCGTCAGTCCGGAGCTGCCCCTCAGTCCAGAGCTCCCTCAGTCCTAAGTTACCTAGCTCAAGTCCTTGAGCTGTCCGTTCAGTCCTGAGCTGTCCTTCAGTCCGGAGGTGTGCCGGTCAGTCCGGGAGCTGCCCCTCAGTCCGGAGCTGCCCGCTTCAGTCCTGAGCTTACCCTATCAGTCACCGGAGCTGCCTTTCAGTCCAGCTGCGTTTCAGACGCCTTTCAGCTGGCGCCGCGGGTCGGTACGACTGTCCGCTTACGAGTCCTGAGCTAGCCTCAGTCCGGAGCTACCCTCATGCCTGAGCTAACGGCTTACCGACTATCCTGAGCCTAGCCGAGCTGCAAGTTCGGGTAGCCCAGCTCTCGAGCAGCTGCGTTTCAGTCCTGGCTAGGCGCCTTTTCAGTCCGTGAGCTGGCCTGTCGTCGGCGGAGCCTGGCCTGTCAGTCCGGAGCTGCCTCTCAGTCCTGAGCTACCCCTCAGCATCCGCGAGCTACCTGGCCACCCACGCAGTCCTGAGTCGGCTTACCCTCAGTCCGGAGTCATACGACCGGTCCAGTCCGGAGCCTCAAAGGCTAGTCGGAGCTGCGCCTTTCAGTCCGGACTGCTGGGCCTGTAGGTCCGGTCTGCCGGTCGCTAGTAGGAAGCTGCCTCTCAGCTCCTGAACTACACCGCTCCACTTCAGTCCGGAGGCTACCCCTACAGTCGCGGCAGCTACCCCTCAGTCCGGAGCTGCTGCTAAGTTCCGGCAGCTCGCATAATCGGAATAGCTCCGGAGCTGCCTGGTAAGTCCAGGGCTGCCTTCATCAGTCTGAGCTACCCTAGTCCTGAGCTGCCCCTCAAAGTCTGAGCTGGCCTCAGTCCGATCCATCTCAAGTCCGGAGCTTGCCCCTCAGTCCTGAGCTACCCTCAGCTCCGGAGCTACCACTCAGTCCGGAGTAACCACTCAGGCCCGGAGCTTGCCCCTCCGTCCAGTGGCGGCCCTCTACGATGGTCTCAGTCCGGGACTCGCTGCAGAGGGTCCCCGCTCCAGAGGCGCCACCAAAAGCGCGGTAATGACTATGCGTGGAGTGGGGTTACGTCTCCCGGCACGCCCGACGCCGCCCGCGTAAGAAGGCCCACCCGGGACCCTCCCCTTCTGATGTCAGGTTTTTGCGCGAGAGTCAGCGCACCTTTGGGGGGGGGGGGTACTGATCACGCCCTGACCTTAGTTATCTTTGTTCTCTTTATATTTTTGGTTAGGTCAGGGTGTGAAATGGGGGATGTATGTGTTTAATCTTGTTAGGGTTTTGTATGTTTATGGGGTGTTTACTGGTTAGGTGTTTGTATGTATATGGTTGCCTAGATTGGTTACTCAATTAGAGGCAGCTGTTTATCGTTGTCTCTGATTA
>NC_036873.1:5001951-5014887 GCF_002910315.2 Salvelinus sp. IW2-2015
AATGATTAATTTGGCGGCGTGGGGGGGGGGGGCGGGCACACGGAGAGTGTGGCGAGTTCAGGTAGGACGAAACCTGCGCAACTTCCCGTGCTTAGCCGTTAGGAGACCGAAGATGGAACCAGAGCCAGTCCGGGGTGGAATTGGAGTGTGAGCAAGTGGGTAGTGAACAGAGACTGTGCAAGGAATTAATGGGGAAATTGTGAAGGAAGAGTGCAAATGAGGGAGTTGCTGTGTTGTGCTATGAGACACGACATCCGCCCGACGGAGCGTGTCCGCGGATTTATGTTACCTGAGTCAGCTCTCCATACTCGTCCTGAGGTGCCGTAGCATAACCGTCTCGGTAATGACAGTGCCAGTCCCCCACCAGGCCTCCTGTGCGCCTCCCTAGTCCTGCACCTCCTGTGGCAGCCCCACATACTAGCTCTCCTGTAGGCAGCCCCACGCACAGCTCTCCATGGCGGCAGCCCCTCGCACCAGTGCCTCCAGGTGCCAGCCGCCCAACAGAACCAGGCCTCCCAGTTCCAGACCCGCGCGCACTCGCCTTGGAGGTGCGCTGTCCCCAGGCCCAGTACCACCCAATGCCAACACCACGGGCCACCCAGGCTTCCTGTGCGTCTCCAGAGCCCTGTGACGCCCTGTATTCTCCTCCCGCACGCATCGCCCTGAATGCGTGTCCTCAGGCCCGGGTAGCCCCCACTGGCCCCGGTACCACGCCAGCCAGGCCTACTCCACGCCCCACCAAGGCCCCTACTGTGCTCGCCTCCCAGTTCCAGTATGCCCTGTTCCTGCTCCCGTTCTGTAACAGCAACCGCTGAGCTGTGCCCGATCTGTCCGCGGCCGCCTCGAGACTGACCCGTCTGCTTCCCCAGCGCCGCACTTGAGCTGGTTTCGTCCTGTCAGCACCGTTGAGCTAGCCACCGTCGTCAGGCGACTGAGCTGCCCGCGCTCCAGCTGCCCGTCGTCCAGCCCTGAAGCTGCCTGCTCTGTCCAGCGCCGCCTGAGCTAGCCCGCCTCTCCTACGCGCCGCCCTACCGCCCACTTCTGTCCTGCGAGCCCGCCTAGAGCCGGCCGCTCCAGTCGGAGCCGCATAGAGCCGTCGTCCCCAGTCCAGGAGCCGCTAGAGCCGTCCCGTCCACGTCCAGGAGCCAGGCCAGAGCCGGCCATCTCAGTCGCGAAGCGCCACGAGCCGCCCCGCAGTCAGGAAAGCCGCCAAGCCGCCCGCCCAGTACAGGAGGCCCGCCCAGAGCGTTCCCGCCAGTTTCACAGAGCAGCTGCGAGGCGCCCGCCAAGTCCCGAACCTGCCTCTATCAGTCCGGACAGCTGCACCCGTCAACGTCCGGAGCTGCCCTCGAGTACTTCAGAGCATCCCCTCAGTCCCGTAAGTATCCAGACTTACAAGTCCTCGAGCTGTCGTTCAGTCCCTGCAGCTGTCCTTCAGTCCGGCAGCTGCGGTCAGTCCGGGAGCTGCCGCCTCAGTCCGGAGACTGCCCTCAGTTCTGAGGCTACCCTCAGTCACCAGAGCTGCCTTTCAGTCCCGCGATTTGCCTGCCTTCTCAGATGTCCGCGGAGCTAGCTGTCATGTCCGGAGCTGTCCGGCTACTGAGTCAACTGAGCGCTACCGCCATCAGTCCGGAGCTACCCACCTCATGTCCTGTAGCGGACTTACCACTTCAAGTCCATGAGGACTACCACTCAAGTCGTGAGTACCCTCAGTCTCGGAGCTGCTCTTTCAGTCCGGGAGGCTGCTTTCAGTCCGGCTGAGCCTTCAGCTGACGAAGAGCTGCGCCTAGTACAGTCCGGAGGCTTGCCTAACTCAGTCCTGAGCTACCCCTCAGATCCGGACGCTACCCGACCACCAGTCCTGCAGGCTTACCCTCAGTCCGGAGATACGACTCAGCCGCCGAGCGAGCTACCAGCGCTAGTCCGGAGCTGCGCCTTTCAGTTCCGGAGCTGGGCCTGCTAGTCCAGTCTCCGGTCGTAGTAGCGACACTCTCTCAGTCCTGACTAGCCCCTCCATAGTCCGAAGGCTACCCCTCAGTCGCGGAGCTACCCCTCAGTCCGGAGCTCGCTCAAGTTCCGCAGCTGCGCTATAAAGTCCGAGCTGCCTTTTATGTGCGTAAGTCCAGGGCTGCCTATCACTCAGCTGGCAGCATACCCTCAGTCCTGAAGCTTGCCCCTCAATAAGTCCTGCCAAGCTGACGCCGTTCCAATCACATAGTCGAGCTGCCCCCTCAGTCACTGTAGCTATCCCTCAGCTTGCCGGCAGCTACCAAGCTCAGTCCGGAACGTACCACTCAAGTTCTCCGGAAGCTGCCCCTCCGTCCATATGGCGGCCCTCTTACGATAGGTCTCAGTCCGGCGACTCGCTGCCAAGGGTGCCCCGCTCCAGAGGCGCCACCAAAAGCGGGTAATGACTATGCGTGGAGCTGGCGGTTACGGTTCCCGGCACCCCGAGCCGCCCGCGTAGAAGCCACCGACACCCTCCCCTTCTAGTGTCAGGTTTTGGCGCCAGAGTCACGACCAACTTTGGGGGGGGGGGGGTACTGACACGCCCGTGACTTAGTTATCTTGCTTCTTCTTTATATTTTTGCGTCTAACCGGTCAGGCGTGTGAAATGGGGGAGTGTATGTGTTCTAATCTGCTCTACTGACGTTTTGTCTAATGTTTATTGGGTGTATTACCTGGTCTAGGTGTTTGTATGTATATATGGTTGCCTAGCATTGCGTTTACCTCAAATTTAGAGGCAAGCTGTTATCGTTGTCTCTGATTAGGAACCATATTTAGGCAGCATATCTCCCCGTTGGCCGTATTTCATAGGGTTATTGTCTATGTGGAAGTGGCCTCTGTGCTCATGCACTTTTCGTACTTTGCGCTTCACGTTCGTCTTTGTTGTTTTGGTATAGTTTTTTGTAAGTATTCTTCGTTTTGTTTAACCTAATAGAGAAGAATTTAGTTACGCTATCGCCACGCGCCTTGGTCCTCCTCTCTATCTCCTCTACGAGACGTGACACTGCAGATTTTGTACATACTTACTTTCCTTGAAGTTTTGGACGTCAGAATCACCAGTGACGTCAGCTACTATACTCTCTCGGAACCATATTTAGGCAGCCATATTCCGTTGGGTATTTCATGGGTTATTGTCTATGTGTAAGTTGCCTGTGTCTGCACTTTTCGTATTTGGCTTCACGTTCGTTTTGTTGTTTTGTATAGTTTGTTTAAGTATTCTTCGTTTTGTTTAATAAATAGAAGAATTTATTACTATCCCACTGCGCCTTGGTCCTCCTCTCTTCCTCCATACGACGAACGTGACACTGAGTCTGTACATACTTACTTTCCTTAAGTTTGGGTCAGTCACAGTGGTCAGGTATTCTGCCACTGTGTACTCTCTGTTTAGGGCCAAATAGCATTCTATTTTTCTCTGTTTTCTTGTTAATTCTTTCCAATGTGTCAAGAAATTATCTTTTTGTTTTCCCATGATTTGGAAAGGTCTAATTGTGTTGCTGTCCTGGGGCTCTGTGGGGTCTGTTTGTGTTTGTGAACAGGGCCCCAGGACCAGCTTGCTTAGGGGAATCTTCTGCAGGTTCATCTCTCTGTAGGTGATGGCTTTGTTATGGAAGGTTTGGGAATCACTTCCCTTTAAGTGGTTGTAGAATTTAACGTCTCTTTTCTGGATTTTAATCATTAGCGGTTATCGGCCTAATTCTGCTCTGCATGCATTATTTGGTGTTTTACGTTGTACACAGAGGATATTTTTGCAGAATTCTGCATGCAGTCTCAGTTTGGTGTTTGTCCCATTTTGTGAATTCTTGGTTGGTGAGCGGACCCCAGACCTCACAATCATCAAGGGCAATGGGTTCTAGAACTGATTCAAGTATTTTTTGCCAGATCCTAATTGATATGTTAAATGTTATGTTCCTTTGGATGGCATAGAATGCCCTTTTTGCCTTGTCTCTCAGATTGTTCACAGCTTTGTTGAAGTTACCTGTGGTGCTGATGTTTAGGTCGAGGTAGGTATAGTTTTTTGTGTGCTCTAGGGCAACGGTGTCTAGATGGAATTTGTATTTGTGGTCCTGGCAACTGGACCTTTTTTGGAACACCATTATTTTGGTCTTACTGAGATTTACTGTCAGGGCCCAGGTCTGGCAGAATCTGTTCAGAAGATCTAGGTGCTGCTGTAGGCCCTCCTTGGTTGGTGACAGAAGCACCAGATCATCAGCAAACAGTAGAGCTTTGTCTTCAGATTCTAATAGGGTGAGGCTGTGTGCTGCAGACTGTTCTAGTGTCCTCGCCAATTTGTTGATACATATGTTGAAGAGGGTGGGGCTTAAGCTGCATCCCTGTCTCACCCCACGGCCCTGGGGAAGAAATGGGTAGATGTTTTTTATAATGTCGTATGTTTTTCCCCCAACACCATTTTCCATCGATTTGTATAGCAGACCCTCATGCCAAATTGAGTTGAAGGCTTTTTTGAAATCAACAAAGCATGAGAAGACTTTACCTTTGTTTTGGTTTGTTTGTTTGTCAATTAGGGTGTGCAGGATGAATACGTGGTCTGTCGTATGGTAATTTGGTAAAAAGCCAATTTGACATTTGCTCAGTACATTGTTTTCACTGAGGAAATGTACTAGTCTGCTGTTAATGATAATGCAGATGATTTTCCCAAGGTTGCTGTTGATGCATATCCCACGGTAGTTATTGGGGTCAAATTTGTCTCTACTTTTGTGGATTGGGGTGATCAGTCCTTGGTTCCAAATATTTGGGAAGATACCAGAGCTAAGGATGATGTTAAAGTGTTTCAGTACAGGCAATTGGAATTTGTTGTCTGTATATTTGATCATTTCATTGAGGATACCATCAACACCACAGGCCTTTTTGGGTTGGAGGGTTTGCATTTTGTCCTGTAGTTCATTCAAGGTAATTGGAGAATCCAGTGGGTTCTGGTAGTCTTTAATAGTTGATTCTAAGATTTGTATTTGATCATGTATATGTTTTTGCTGTTTGTTCTTTGTTCTTTGTTATAGGGCCAAAAAGWTTGGAGAAGTGGTTTACCCATACAGCTCCATTTTGAATAAATTATTCTTTGTGTTGTTGTTTATAATTTTCCCAGAAGTGGTTGGAGTCTATGGATTCTTCAATTACATTGAGCTGATTTCAGATGTGCTGTTCCTTCTTTTTTCGTAGTGTATTTCTGTATTGTTCTCTCTGTCTCTGTCTCTGTCTCTGTCTCTGTCTCTGTCTCTGTCTCTGTCTCTGTCTCTCTCTCTTCGTCTCGTCGCTCGTGCTCTCTCTCTTCTCGTCAGAGGAAGGAAGGAGGGAGGAGGAGGAGGAGGAGAGAGAGAGCAGAAGAGGGAGCAGAAGAGGGAGAAGAGGAGAGAGCAGAAGGGAGGAAGAGGAGGTTTAATTTGCACATATTAGAGAGGATTTTTCATTAAAAAAGAGATTGAAGTTGATATATGCCTGTGTGCTCCTGACACACTGTACACTCTGATTGGGTAAGTCCTTCACAGAACAAGAGGAACACCTCCCACTCTCTCTCTCTCATCTCTCTCTCTCTCTCTCTCTCTCTCTTCTCTCTTCTCTCTTCTCTCTCTCTCTCTCTCTCTCTCTCTCTTCTCTCGTCTCCTTCTCTTTTCTTCTCTCTCTCTCTCCTTCTCTTGTTCTCTTCCTCTTCCCCCTCTCTCTCCTCTCTCTCTCTCTCTCTCTCTTCTCTTGTTCTCTCTCTCTCCCTCTCTCTCTCTCTCGTCTCTCTTCTCCTTCTCTTGTTCTCTCTCTCTTCTATCTTCTATTTCTCTCTCTCTCTTCTCTCTCTCTCTCTCTCTCTCTCTCTCTCTCGCTTCTCTCTCTGCTCTCTCTTTCTCGTTCTCTCTTTCTCTCCTCTCTCTCTCTCTTCTCTCTCTCTCTCTCTCTCTCTCTCTCTCTCGCTCTCTCTCTCTCTCTCTCTCTCTCTCTCTCTCTCTCTCTTCTCCTCTCTCTCTCTCTCTCTCTCTCTCTCTCTCTCTCTCTCTCTACTCTCTATCTCTCTCTCTCTCTTCTCTCTCTCTCTCTCCTCTCTCTCTCTCTCTCTCTCTCTCTCTCTCTCAAGCAAACAAGTAAATGCTCATCCAGATAGGACACTCCTAGTTGCCGGGGACTTTAATGCAGGCAAACTTAAATCCGTTTCACCTCATTTCTACCAGAATGTGCAACCAGAGGAAAACAACTCTGGACCACCTTTACTCCACACACAGAGTCGCGTAGAAAGCTCTCCCTCGCCCTCCATTTAGCAAATCTGACCATAATTCTATCCTCCTGATTCCTGTTTACAAGCAAAAACTAAAGCAGGAAGTACCAGTGACTAGATCAAAACGGACGTGGTCAGGTGACGTGGATGCTACGCTACAGGACTGTTTTGCAAGAACAGACTGGAATATGTTCCTAGATTCATCCAATGGCATTGAGGAGTATACCACTTCAGTCACCGGCTTCATCAATAAGTGCATCGACAACGTCGTTCCCACAGTTAACGTACGTACATATCCCGACCAGAAGCCATGGATTAAAGGCAACATCCGCACCGAGCTCAAGGCTAGAGCTGACGCTTTCAAGCAGCGGGACACTAATCCGGATGCTGTTAAGAAATCCCACTATGCCCTCAGACAAACCATCAAACAGGCAAAGGGTCAATACAGGACCAAGATTGAATCCTACTACACTGGTTCTGATGCTCGTCGGATGTGGGTACCATAGTACCCACAAAGCTCACCACTAAGCTAAGGACCCTGAGGATAAACACCTCCCTCTGCAACTGGATCCTGGATTTCCTGACGGGCCGCCCACAGGTGGTAAGGGTAGGCAACAACACATCTGCCACGTTGATCCTCAACACTGGGATCCCTCAGGGGTGCGTGCTTAGTCCCCTCTTGTACTCCCTGTTCACCCACGACTGCGTGGCCAAGCACGACTATAACACCATCATTAAGTTTGCTGACGACACAACAGTGTGATCACCGACAACGATGAAACAACTTATAGGGAGGTCAGAGACCTGGCCGTGTGGTGCCAGGATAACAACCTCTCCCTCAATGTGAGCAAGACCAAGGAGCTGATCGTGGACTACGGGGCTGTAGTGGAGCAGGTTGAGAGTTTCAAGTTCCTTGGTTTCCACATCACCAACAAACTATCATGGTCCAAACACACCAAGACAAGTGTGAAGAGGGCATGACAACACCTTTTCCCCCTCAGGAGACTGAAGAGATTTGGTATGGATCCTCAAAAAGTTCTACAGCTGCACCATCGAGAGCAAACGTAACCTTAATTTAACTAGGCAAGTCAGTTAAGAACAAATTCGTTTTTACAATGACGGTCTACCCCGGGCCAAACCCGGATGACACTGGGCCAATTGTGCGCCGCCCTATGGGACTCCCAATCATGGCTGGATGTGGTACAGCCTGGATTCTAATCAGGGACTGCACCGCCTGGTATGGCAACTGCTCGGCATCTGCTCGCTACAGAGGGTAGTGTATATGGCCCAGTACCTCACTGGGGTCAAGCTTCCTGCCATCCAAGACCTCTATATCAGGCGGTGTCAGAGGAAGGCCCAAACAATTGTCAAAGTGTCCAGTCACCCAAGTCATAGACTGTTCTCTCTGCTACTGCACGGCAAGCGGTACCGGAGCGCCAAGTCTACGACTGAAAAGCTCCTTAACAGCTTCAAATCAAATCAAAGTTTATTGGTCACATACACATGGTTAGCAGATGTTAATGCGAGTGTAGCGAAATGCTTGTGCTTCTAGTTCCGACAGTGCAGTAATATCTAACAAGTAATCTAACAAATTTACAACGACTACCTTATACACACAAATGTAAAGGGATGAATAAGAATATGTATATATACCTATTTGGATGAGCGATGGCCATGATGCATAGGCAAGATGCAGTAGGTCGTATAGAATACAGTATATATGTCACGCCCTGACCATAGAGAGCCTTTTTATTCTCTATTTTGGTTAGGTCGGGGTGTGACTAGGGTGGGTAATCTAGGTTGTTTTATTTCTATGTTGGCCTGGTATGGTTCCCAATCAGAGGGAGCTGTTTAGCATTGTCTCTGATTGGGGATCATATTTAGGCAGCCATTTCCCCACTGGTTTTTGTGGGATCTTGTTTTTGTGTAGTTGCCTGTGAGCACTCCATAGCTTCACGTGTTGTTTGCTCTTTATTGTTTTTTT
Organism: Salvelinus sp. IW2-2015; assembly: GCF_002910315.2. Classification (NCBI taxonomy): domain Eukaryota; kingdom Metazoa; phylum Chordata; class Actinopteri; order Salmoniformes; family Salmonidae; genus Salvelinus; species Salvelinus sp. IW2-2015. The sequence continues at coordinate 5,010,156 of NC_036873.1, forward strand.
GTGCGTTTCACGAATAAAAAGATGTGGAACCCATATCACGCTGCGCCTTGGTCCGAATGTTATTTCGACGATCGTGACAACATACATATGAGATGAGTAATGTAACATATCAAGACATTATTAAAGTGCCGTTATTTAAAGTGACTAGTGACACCTTTATTAAATCCATTTATTAAATGTATTACAGTGGCTAGAGATTTGAGTCAGTATGTTGGCAGCAGCCACTCTACAGTGAGGGAAAAAAGTATTTGATCCCCTGCTGATTTTGTACGTTTGCCCACTGACAAAGAAATTATCAGTCTGTAATTTTAATGGTAGGTTTATTTGAACAGTGAGAGACAGAATATCAACAACAAAAATCCAGAAAAACGCATGTCAAAAATGTTATAAATTGATTTGCATTTTAATGAGGGAAATAAGTATTTGACCCCTTCTCAATCAAAAAAGATTTCTGGCTCCCAGGTGTCTTTCATACAGGTAACGAACGGAGATTAGGAGCACACTCTTAAAGGGAGTGCTCCTAATCTCAGTTTCTTACCTGTATAAAAGATACCTGTCCACAGAAGCAATCAATCAATCAGATTCCAAACTCTCCCCATGGCCAAGACCAAAAGCTCTCCAAGGATGTCAGGGACAAGATTGTAGACCTACACAAGGCTGGAATGGGCTACAAGACCATCGCCAAGCAGCTTGGTGAGAAGGTGACAACAGTTTCGTTGATTATTCGCAAATGGAAGAAACACAAAAGAACTGTCAATCTCCCTCAGCCTGGGCTCCATGCAAGATCCACCTCGTGGAGTTGCAATGATCATGAGAACGGTGAGGAATCAGCCCAGAACTACACAGGAGGATCTTGTCAATGATCTCAAGGCAGCTGGGACCATAGTCATCCAGAAAACAATTCGTAACACACTATGCCGTGAAGGACTGAAATCCTGTAGCGCCCGCAAGGTCCCCTGCTCAAGAAAGCACATATACATGCCCGTCTGAAGTTTGCCAATGAACATCTGAATGATTCAGAGGACAACTGGGTGAACGTGTTGTGGTCAGATGACCAAAATGGAGTTCTTTGGCATCAACCCAACTTGCCGTGTTTGGAGGAGGAGGAATGCTGCCTATGACCCCAAGAAACCATCCCCACCGTCAAACATGGAGGTGGAAACATTATGCTTTGGGGTGTTTTTCTGCTAAAGGGACAGGACAACTTCACCGCATCAAAGGGACGATGGACGGGGCCATGTACCGTCAAATCTTGGGTGAAAACCTCCTTCCCTCAGCCAGGGTATTGAAAATGGGTCGTGGATGGGTATTCCAGCATGGACAATGACCCAAAACACACAGGCCAAAGGCAACAAAGGGAGTGGCTCAAGAAGAAGCCACACTTAAGGTCCTGGAAGTGGCCTAGCCAGTCTCCAGAGACCTATAATCCCATAGAAAAATCTGTGGAGGGAGCGACTGAAGTTCGAGTTGCCAAACGTCGAGCCTCGAAACCTTAATGACTTGAAGAAGATCTGCAAAGAGGGAGTGGGAAAAAATCCTCCTGAGATGTGTGCAAACCTGTGGCCAAACTACAGAAAACGTCTGACCTCTGTGATTGCCAACAAGGTTTTGCCACCAAGTACTAAATCATGTTTTGCAGAGGGGTCAATACTTATTTCCCTCATTAAATGCCAAAAATCATTCATAACATTTTTGACATGCGCTTGTTCTGGAATTTTTGTTGATATTCTGTCTCCTCACTGTTCAAATAAACCTACCATTAAAATTATAAGACTGATCATTTCTTGTGTCAGTGGCAAACCGTACAAAATCAGCAGGGATCAAATACTTTTTTTCCCTCACTGTATGTTGTGATGTCTCGATTTAACAGTGTTGATTGGCCTGGAAGATAGAAGCTGTTTTCAGTCTCTCAGGTCCCCGCTTTGATGCACCTGTACTGACCTGCCTTTTGGATGATAGCGGGGTAGAACAGCATTGGCTCGGGTGGTTGTTGTCCTTGATGATCTTTTTAGGCTTCCTGTGACATCGGTGTTGTGCAGGGTGTCCTGGAGGGCAGTAGTTGTGCATCCTGAGTTGTATTACAGGCATTTCAAGCAAAAGGGTAAAGGGTCTACACCTGTTGTATTCAGACATTTCACGAGGTAAGGTTCATTACAACCCTGTTGGTATTCAGCTCACAATGTGACAGAATAAACATTTATTTGTTTCTAAACTTTAAGAGCTCGGAAGGAGTAGATAGGTAACTAATTGTACTGTGGGACATCAGTACAATAACACCACACAATGTTTTTATGTATGTTATTTTTAGAGTTTAACCTCTTATTTAACTAGGCAAGTCAGTTGAAGAACAAATTCTTAATTACAATGACAGCAAAACCCTAACTCGGATGACACTGGGCCAATTGTACGCCGCCCTATGGGGACTCCCAATCAGGTCAGGTTATGTGTACAGCCTGGAATGCAAACCAGGGTCTGTTAGTGAACCCCCACGCTCTTAGCACTGAGATTGCCCAGTGCGTCACTCGGGAGCCCAAGGTGATGGGGAACCAGGGTAGCTGTCTTCTGAGCCAGAACCTGTAGGAGCGTTCAGTCCTCTTTTTGATGTGCCCCTAAACTGATCAAAGATCAGTTTAGATTTTTATCCCTTAATTGTTGTTAGATTGTGGTCTTGGTAAGTGATCCTAGAGCTTGCTACATGACAGACAAAAACAATCACACTTACCTTCTTTCGTTTTCCGGTGAAAGATGAACACCTCCTCCTCTTGATCTCTAATGACTCTTCTGTTCTTCTCTCCTTTAGCCGCATCTGTCCTTCCATGCTGGAGGGACTATATACGACCTTTGAGCTTACTTAGCACTTGCCTCTGAGACATGTCTCTCACACACACACCACACACAACACACACACCACACACACACACACACACACACACACACACAACACACACACACACACCAACACACACCACCACACACACACACACACACACACACACACACACCACACAACACAACACACACACACACACAGCATAAATGGGTGATATTGATTGGTGACGTGTGTAGGCCTGGTCAGATAAGAGGAAGCTATATGAGATGTTTGTTCTGAGACAGTGGAGATTAAATCACAATAACAAGCAGCTCTGACCTTGACAGATTGACTGACTGACTGGGGGGTGTTAGTATGTGAGTGGGGGTGCAGAGGTGGCATCTTTAAAAGAATGAATAACATTTTGAAATTAGAGTCACTCTCTCTGTTTATATACATTCAGTGTCTGAGCGTCTCTCTCTGTCTCTCTCTCTCTCTCACTCTCCAACTCTATCTCTCTCTCTCCGATGAACTCTCATTAGTAGACTGTTCTCATTGAAGTGCCGTTTTGTTTTATAACTTATACAAAAACATCCCTAGAGCAGCACCCCCCTCCCTCCCCTTCACCCCCCTCTGGTACCCCATCTCACCCCATACTCCTATCTCCCTTTGTCTGGCCAATGAAAAGCCACTACTCTCTCTCTTCCCCTCTCTCCCTCTGTTCTCCTCTCCCTCTCAGCTTTGCTCTGTCTGCTCTCTCACACACAACAACAATAATAATAATAATAATAATAGCAGACATAATAACAATAATAATAATAATAATGATAATAACAATAACAATAACAATATTATTAATAATAATACTATTAATAATAATAATAAAAATAATAATAATGATAATAATACCAACAATAATAATACCAACAGTAATAATAATAATAACAATAATTGCAATAACGATATTATTATTAATAATAATAACAACAATAATAACAACAATAACAACACTAATAATAATAACAATAATCCAAATCAAATAACATTTTATTTGTCACATACACATGGTTAGCAGATGTTAATGCGAGTGTAGCGAAATGCTTGTGCTTCTAGTTCCGACAATGCAGTAATAACCAACGAGTAATCTAACCTAACAATTTCACAACAACTACCTTATACATACAAGTGTAAAGGGATGAAGAATATGTACATAAAAATATATGAATGAGTGATGGTACAGAACGGCATAGGCAAGATGCAGTAGATGGTATCGAGTACAGTATATACATATGAGATGAGTAATGTAAGGTATGTAAACATTATATTAAGTGGCATTGTTTAAAGTGGCGAGTGATACATTTTTTACATACATTTTTCCATTATTAAAGTGGAGTTGAGTCAGTATGTTGGCAGCAGGTGGATGTTGAACAGTCTGATGGCCTTGAGATAGAAGCTGTTTTTCAGTCTCTCGGTCCCTGCTTTGATGCACCTGTACTGACCTCACCTTCTGGATGATAGCGGGGTGAACAGGCAGTGGCTCTGGTGGTTGTTGTCCTTGATGATCTTTTTGGCCTTCCTGTGACATCGGGTGGTGTAGGTGTCCTGGAGGGCAGGTAGTTTGCCCCCGGTGATGCGTTGTGCAGACACCGCCAGCATACCCTCTCGTGTCTGAGCCGTTGAATTGCGACTCTACTTGTTCTATACTGACGCTTAGCTTGTTTGATTGCCTTGCGGAGGGAATAGCTACACTGTTTGTATTCGGTCATGTTCTGGTCACCTTGCCCTGATTAAAGCAGTCGTTCGCACTTTCAGTTTTGCGCGACTGCTGCCTCAATCCACGGTTTCTGGTTTGGGATGTTTTAATAGTTGCTGTGGTCGCATCGCCGATGCACTTGCTAATAAACTCGCTCACCGAATCAGCGT
>NC_036873.1:5015282-5034801 GCF_002910315.2 Salvelinus sp. IW2-2015
CTCCGACTTACCCTGCTTAGGAGAGCCTCACGTTGTGGGCGGCGAAGCAGTTGCCGTACCAGGCGGGTGATACAGCCCGTACAGGGATGAGCTCTCATTGAATGCATCTATAAAAGTCTTGTGAGTGCTATATGGTTGACAAGCCAAATTCTTCAGCCTCCTGAGGTTGAAGAGGCGCTGCTGGCGCCTTCTTCACCACGGCGATGTCTGTGTGGCGTGGACCAATTCAGTGTTGTCCGTGATGTGTGTACGCGGAAGGAACTTAAAACGTATCTACCTTCTCCACTACTGTGGAGATCCCGTCGTATGGTAGGGGGTGCTCCTTCGCCTGTTTCGAAGTCCATGATCAGATACTCCTTTGTTTTGTTGACGTTGAGTGACAGGTAGTTTATCCTGGAGTCGACACTCCCAGGGCTCTCACCTCCTGGCCCTGTAGAGCCGTCTACGTCGGTTGTTGGGGTAATCAAGCCTACTAACTGTTGTGTGTCGTCTTGCAAACTTGATGATGGAGTTGGAGGCGTGCATGGCCACGGCAGTCATGGATTGGAAAACAGGAGAGATACGAGGGAGAGAGGCTCAGAACGCACCCTGTGGGGCCACCCAGTGTTGAGGAGAATACAGCGGGTGGAGATAGTTGATTAACCTACGCTCACCACCTGGGGGCAGCCCAAGAGAGTACAGGGAAGTGCACAGTATCCTGAGGATTGCACAGGAGGCGAGAGAGAGAGAGAGGAGAAGAGAGAGAGAGGCGAGAGGGAGAGAGAGAGGGTCGAGACCCAATGAGAGAGAGTCTCGAGGCAGTTGAGATGACGAGTTTGAGAGGAGAGAGAGGGTAGAACATTCGTCAATGTTGTTGTTTGACGCAATGCGGAACATGTCCCAGTCCACGTGATCGAAGCAATCTTGAAGCGTGGAATCAGATTGGTCGGACCAGCGTTGAACAGACCTGAGCGCTGGAGCTTCCTGTTTTAGTCTCTGTCTATAGGCTGGGAATAACAAAATGGAGTAGTGGTCAGCTTTTCCAAAAGGAGGGCGGGGGAGGGCCTTATATGCGTCGCGGAAGTTAGAACAACAATGATCCAGGGTTTTACCAGCCCTGGTAGCACAATCGATATGCTGATAGAGTTTAGGCAGTCTTGTTTTCAGATAAACCTTGTTAAAATCCCCAGCTACAATGAATGCAGCCTCAGGATATGTGGTTTCCAGTTTACATAGAGTTGAATGAAGTTCGTTCAGGGCCATCGATGTGTCTGCTTGGGGGGGAATATATGCGGCTGTGATTATTATCGAAGAGAATTCTCTTGGTAGATAATGCGGTCGACATTTGATTGTGAGGAATTCTAAGTCAGGTGAACAGAAGGACTTGAGTTCCTGTATGTTGTTATGATCACACCACGTCTCCTTAATCATAAGGCATACCCCCCCGCCTCTCTTCTTACCAGAAAGATGTTTGTTTCTGTCGGCGTGAAGAAACCAGCTGGCTGTACCAACTCAAATCAAATCAAATCAAATCAAATTTTATTAGTCACATACACATGGTTAGCAGATGTTAATGCGAGTGTAGCGAAATGCTTGTGCTTCTAGTTCCGACAATGCAGTAATAACCAACAAGTAATCTAACCTAACAATTCCACAACTACTACCTTATACACACACACAAGTGTAAAGGGATAAAGAATATGTACATAAAGATATATGAATGAGTGGTGGTACTCCGATAGCATGTCTCGAGTGAGCCATGTTTCCGTGAAGCAAAGAACGTTACAGTCTCTTATGTCTCTCTGGAATGTTACCCTTGCTCGGATTTCATCAACCTTGTTGTCAAGAGACTGGACATTGGCGAGTAGTATGCTCGGGAGCGGTGCGCGATGTGCCCGTCTCCGGAGCCTGACCAGAAGACCGCTTCATCTGCCCCTTTTACGGCGTCGTTGTTTTGGTTCGCCGGCTGGGATCCGATCCATTGTCCTGGGTGGTGGGCAAAACAGAGGATCCGCTTCGGGAAAGTCGTATTCCTGGTCGTAATGATAGTGAGTTGACGTTGCTTTTATATCCAATAGTTCCTCCCGACTGTATGTAATAAAACCTAAGATTACCTGGGGTACCAATGTAAGAAATAACACGTAAAAAAACAAAATACTGCATAGTTTCCTAGGAACGCGAAGCGAGGCGGCGAAGCGAAGCAAGGCGGATAATAATAACAAGAAGAATAATAATAAAATAATAACCATGATAAGAATAGTAATAACAATAATAATAACAATAATAACAATAACAATAATAACAATAATAATAATAATAATAATAACAGTAACAATAATATAAAAAAATAACAATAAGAATAATAAGAATAATACAGGGTATTCTATTAATCTCTGTTCCCTCCTGAGAGAGAGAACCAGCTTGTGTGTGTCTTGTCTGATAGAATATCAATTCAATGTAAGAGCTTTATTGGCATGGGAAACATGTGTTAACATTGCCAAAGCAAGTGAAGTAGATAATAAATAAAAGTCAAATGAACAATAACAATTAACAGTAAACATTACAGTCAAAAAGTTCCAAGGGAATAGAGACATTACACATGTCATATTACATTTACATTACATTTACATTTTATATTTCATATTATGTATATATACAGTGTTGTAACGATGTACAAATAGCTAAAGCACAAAAGGGAAAATAAATAAACATAAATATGGGTTGTATTTACAATGGTGTTTGTTCTTCACTGGTTGCCCTTTTCTTGTAGCAACAGGTCACAAATCTTGCTGCTGTGATGGCACACTGTGGTATTTCACCCAGTAGATATGGGAGTTTATCAAAATTGGATTTCTTTTTAAAGTCTTTGTTGTTCTGTGTAATCTGAGGGAATGTGTGTCTCTAATATTGTCATACATTTGGCAGGAGGTTAGGAAGTGCAGCTCAGTTTCCACCTCATTTTGTGGGCAGTGTGCACATAGCCTGTCTTCTCTTGAGAGCCTACGGCAACCTTTCTCAATAGCAAGGCTATGCTCACTGAATCTGTACATAGTCAAAGCTTTTCTTAATTTTGGTCAGTCACAGTGGTCAGATATTCTGCCACTGTGTACTCTCTGTTTAGGGACAAATAGCATTCTAGTTTGCTCTGGTTATTTTGTTAATTCTTTCCAATGTGTCAAGTAATTATCTATTTGTTATCTCATGACTTGGTTGGGTGTAATTGTGTTGCTGTCCTGGGGCTCTGTGGTGTCTGTTTGTGTTTGTGAACAGAGCTCCAGGACCAGCTTGCTTAGGGGACTCTTCTCCAGGATAATCTCTCCGTAGGTGATGGCTTTGTTATGGAAGGTTTGGGAATTGCTTCCTTTTAGGTGGTTGTAGAATTTGACGTCTCTTTTCTGGATTTTGATAAATAGAGGATATCAGCCTAATTCTGCTCTGCATGCATTATTTGTTGTTTTACGTTGTACATGGAGGATGTTTTTGCAGAATTCTGCATGCAGTGTCTCAACTTGGTGTTTGTCCCATTTAGTAAATTCTTGATTGGTGAGCAGACCCCAGACCTCACAACCAAAAAGGGCAATGGGTTCTATAACTGATTCAAGTATTTTTTGCCAGATTCTAATTGGGATGTCGAATGTTATGTTCATTTTGATGGCGTAGAAGGCTCTTCTTGCCATGTCTCTCAGATTGTATACAGGTTTGTGGAAGTTACCTGTGGTGCTGATGTTTATGCCGAGGTATATATCGTTTTTTTGTATGCTCTAGGACAATGGTGTCTAGATAGAATTTGTATTTGTGGTTCTTGTATTTTTGTCTTACTGAGATTTACTGCAGACTGTTCTAGTGCCTATGACAATTCGTTGATATAAATATGTTGAAAATGGCTCAAGCTGCATCCCTGTTTCACCCTACGGCCCTGTGGAAATAAATGTGTGTGTTTTTGCCTATTTTAACCGCACATTTCCATTGATTTGTATAGCAGACCCTCGCGGCCAAATTGAGTCAAAAGATTTTTTGAAATCAACAAAGCATGGGAAGACTTTGCCTTTGTTTTGGTTTGCTTGTTTGTCAATTAGGGTGTGCAGGGTGAATACGTGTACTGTCGTATGGAAATTAGGTAAAAAGACAATTTCACATTTGCTCTGAACATTGTTTTCACTGAGGAAATGTACGAGTCTGCTGTTAATGATAATGCAGATGATTTTCCCAAGGTTGCTGTTGACGCATATCCCACGGTAGTTATTGGGGTCAAATTTGTCTTCACTCTTGTGGATTGGGATGATCAGTCCTTGGTCCCAAATATTGGGGAAGATGCCAGAGCTGAGAATGATGTTAAAGAGTTTAAGTGTAGCCAATTGGAATTGGTTGTCTGTATATTTTATCATTTTATTTAGGATACCTCCCTCTCCAACCCTCCATTCTATCCACCTCTCCACTTACAGCACTCCCTTTCTTCTTATCCCACACACACAGGCTCCTGAGTGGCGCAGCGGTCTAAGGCACTGCATCTCAGTGCTAGAGGCATCCCTACAGACCCTGGTTTGATTCCAGGCTATGTCACAACCGGCCGTGATTGGGAGTCCCATAGGGCGGCGCACAATTGGCCCAGCGTCGTCTGGGTTAGGGTTTGGCCGGGGTAGGCCGTCATTGTAAATAAGAATTTGTTCTTAACTGACTTGCCTATTTAAATAAAGGTTAAATAAACAAATAAACACACAAACACACACTCTGTTGCAATATCAAACTCCTAGTATAGTGTTACATTAGCAGTAATACCCTTTCCAGCTCTCTTTGAATCGGCCTGATTGGAGGATGAATCTCCGATGCCTTCTGGTTTGGTGGTTCGTGTTTGGTTCCATTCTTTAACTCAACTTTTAAGTTTCAAATTCGTAGTCGTAGGTACAGAATACACATGGTTTTTACCGTCCAACAAAACGCTTACTTGCAGGTTCCTTCTCGAAAATGCAACAACAATAATAAATAATAAAATATAAAAATACGAACATAAAGTAAATGGCTCAGTAGATTTTTTGTTGTTGTTGCATAAGTGTAATTAATACAGGAAGTCACATTTTATAGTCCAATATTTACACATGTTTTGGGGGGCTTAAATTGTGCAGTATTTAGTATAATGATGAGTCTGATAGCAGTGTTGTGATGTGTATGTAGCATTAATGTGTGTGTGCGTGTGCGTGTGCGTGTGTGTGTGCGTGTGCGTGTGCGTGGCGCGTGCGTGCGTGTGTGCGTACGTGTGTGCGTGTGTGCGTGTGCGTACGTGTACGTGTGTGTGTACGTGCGTGTGCATGCGTGCGTGCGTGCGTGCGTGCGTGTGTGCGTTGTGTGTGTGGTGGTGTGTGTAGTGTGTGTGGTGTGTGTGTGTGTGTTGGTGTGCGTGTGCGTACGTGTGTGTGTGTGTGCGTGTACGTGTGTGGCGTGTGTGCGTGTGTGCGTGTGTGCGTGGTGTGTGTGTGCGTGTGTGGGTGTGTGGTGTGTGTGCGTGTGGTGTGTGTGTGTGTGCGTGTGTTGCGTGTGTGTACGTGTACGTGGTGTGCGTGTGAGTGTGTTGTGCGTGTGTGTGTGGTGTGTGTGTGTGCGTGTTTGTAGCATGAATGTATGTGTGTGTGGATCGTCTCGGTATTGGTACTCACTGTATACAGCCATGTTACTTTTCCTCATTATCGTTATTCACTGTGAATTTATTCCTCATGTCACTATTTCTATTTTTTCTAAATTCTTTACTCTGCATTGTTGGAAAAGGACCCGTAAGTAAGTGTTTCTCTGTTAGTCTGCATGTGACAAATAACATTTGATTTGATTGATTTGATGAGTGTATATATGTCTGGGTGTCTGCGTGAGAGAGTGCATGTGTGCTACGGTGCAGAGAGTCAGTGCAGGTGGTCAGTCCAGGTCAAGTGTTCAGCAGTCTGATGGCTTGTAGATAGAAACTGTCTGAGCCTGTTGGTATCAGACCTCGTGCTGTGATACTGTCTGCCTGGCGATAAGGGAGAGAACAGCTCGTGGCTGGGGTGTGTGGGGTCCTTGATGATGCTGCTGGCCTTCCTCAGGCACTGTTTCGAATGGATATCCTGGATGGGTGGGAGCACGGTCCTGGGCCGTCTTCACCACCAGCTGGAAGGCCTTGCGGTCGTGGACGAAGGAATTCCTATACCAAGCAGTGATGCAACCGGCCAGGACGCTCTTGATGGTGCAGCGGTAGTATTTGGAGAGGACCCGGGATGGCATGCTGAATTTCTTCAGGAAGTAGAGACGCTGTTGCGGCCTCTTGACAACAGTGGTGTTGTTCTTGGTCCATGTCAAGTCCTCGGTGTCCACATGAGGAACTTAAAACTGCTGACTCTCTCTACTGGAATCCCGTTGATGTGGATCGGGGAACGTTCTCTCCTAACTCCTAACTTCTGGCGGGAATGAACATTGGACCAGTAACCGAAAGGTTGCTGGATCGAATCCCCGAGGTGACAAGGTAAAAATCTGTCCTTCTGCCCCTGGCCAACCCGGGTTGGGTTAAATGCGGAAGACACATTTCAGTTGCACAACTGACTAGGTCTCCCCCTTTCCATTTCTCTACTGATTAGTGTCTGTCTGAGGGATCCACTGGTCTTGGGCCCCTTGATGTGTATATGCGTGTGTGTGTGTGTGTGTGTGTGTGTGTGTGTGTGTGTGTGTGTGTGTGTGTGTGGTGTGTGTGTGTGTGTGTGTGTGTGTGTGTGTGTGTGTGTGTGTGTGTGTGTGTGTGGTGTGTGTTGTGTGTGTGTGTGTGTGTGTGTGTGTGTGTGTGTGTGTGTGTGTGTGTGTGTGTGTGTGTGTGTGTGTGTGTGTGTGTGTGTGTGTGTGTGGTGTGTGTGATGTGTGTGTGTGTGTGTGTGTGTGTTGTGTTGCGTGCGTGCGTGCGTGCGTGCGCGTGGTGTGTGTGTGTGTGTGCGTGTGCGGTGCGTGCGTGCGTGCGTGCGTGTGTGCGCGTGTGCGGTCTCAAGGGCTTTAGATTATGTTGACAAAAGGTGCACCTGGTGCCTAGATTGAGTTTTACCCCTCCTCCTCCTCATCCCTATTAGCCCAGTTGTTTGTCTTGGAATATTTAGAGATTAGGCACAAGTTAATGGTATCGATTTGAACGTTAATGTCTGCTGAGAGGCTTGGGGGAGGGTGTATTTAAAGTGATGGGGGAAGGTTGTGTAATACGCAACGCTAACACACTGACTAAACACACTGCCTAGAAACAACCTGACTAAACACCCTGACCTAAACACACCTGACATAAACACCCTGATAAACACAACTACCTAAACTACACCATGACTAAAATAACAACCTGACTAAACACAGACCTGACCTAAACACAACCTGACCTGAACACACCTGACTAACACCCTGACCTAAACAGCACCTGACTAAACACACCCTGACTACAACACCTGACTAACACAACTGACTAAACACAACCCTGAACTACCACTGACCTAACAACAACCTGACCTAAACACACCGACTATACACAACTGACCTAAACACCCTGACCTAAACACACCCTGAAAACACCCTGACTCTAAACACTACTGACATAACCACCTGACTACCACACCTGACCAAACACACCTGACCTAAAACAACCTGACTAAACACACCTGACTAAACACACTGACCTAAACACAACTGACCGTAAACACAACCTGACCTAAACACACCTGACCTAAACACAACCTGACCTACACCCCTGACCTAAACACAACCCGAACCTACCTGACCTAAAACACCCTGACCTAAACACACCCTGACCTAACACAACCTGCTAAACACAACGACTCCGTAACACACCCTGACCTAAACCACCCTGACCTAAAACAACCCTGACCTAAACACACCTGACCTAACAACCTGACACTAAACACAATGACCCTGACCTAAACACACCCTGACCTAAAACCCTGACTAAACACACTGCTGCCTTTCAAGAGAGTCAAAGAAGAGATCAATGCTAAGTCTTCATGCTGGTTTTTTTCTTACATCAGTGATTCTTCTTTTCTCTCTCTTCTCTCACACACACTACACACACACACAACACACACACACACACACACAACCACACACACACACACACACACACACACACACACACACACACACACACACACACACACCCAAACACCACATCTTCATAATAAATGCCTTGCAACCCTGTAGGTGAGTAGGTCTCCGTGTGCGTGGCGCAGCCTGAGGGTCGCGTGACTAAAATGGATGGCCCTACTTGGGTCTGGAGATTACACCCAATATAAATAGTCTTCCCCTGACATCCAGCAGGAATGATTTAACATAGCCTTATAGGAGCGACTCAGGCCCTTCCTGGACTAGGTTATATTATTCATTATTATGAGTCCAGTAATGAGCCAATGACGTGTCTATTTTTACCTGATGATCACACAAGCAATGATGTCTCCGATCTTTATCCCATCACATTCATCATTACATTAATATCTACCATCCTAGGCTGTCTGGGTAATGATGGCTCTCATTCTGATCATGTACCGAGAAACACACAGAACAGACCAGTCACCCAGCCTACTGTGGCATAACATGAAATTATTTATTTATTCACCAATAACAACAATCCATTTATTAATCAATGAATGTTAATCCTCACAGGGGGTTTAAAAGCATGCTAACTGGGAGACATTGACTTGAATTGGTTTTTGGTTAGGGAATGCTAATGCTATTAGAAGAAGTGGCAATGCCTAGGTTGAAAAGAACCACAGCGTGGAGTGCAGTTTCACCTCGTCCATTGACTGCTTTCGAGGGTAAGGAAAGAAATACGTAAATATTTAATTTGGCTGAACCATCCCTTTAAATTCTGGGAAACGTTCGTCATCAGTTGATAGACTAGGCTACAGCAGAGCTTTCCATCTAGATTGAAGGGCTCGGGGACTGCAGTAGGCCTTGGTCAAACCTAAACGTGAAAGCATTCAAAAATAAAAGTAGCCTAATGCATTATCGTTAGAGAGTGCTCGGAGTAAAGGTAGATAGGCATACAATTATTTAAAATAAAAAGGGCTATATATAGATGCGTGTGTCGCGTTGGCTACAGACCTAACCTGCTTCGACAGTTCTGCTGCTCACGCCGACAGAGTCATTCCATTTTGGTACACCAGAAGTGCATTCATTTCCAATGGAAAGCTGTATTTGCCTTGCGTTGCAGAGGCAGTTGCAGGGCGTTCTGTGTGGTACATACATTTTGATTTATCGAACGTATGCGTCAAACTGTAGGCATAGACGGCTTGACAGAAATGGTAGCAGAAGGTGAATGTTGAACATTTGTTGCACACATATCCCGATGCTGCTGCGTTCCATTTAGCGCAAAAGCACTGTGGGTGTGATCGACGCTTACAATTTGTGTTGATTGTATTTCCCCGCGTCGATGGGGAATAGCAGAAATAAAAAAGACTGTTTTTAGAATAGATTTTCCTTGTTCATAGAGCAGCGCTGTTTTAAACAGTGAGACATTTCAGACACTGACTAACAGTTTAGAGTTTGTCATTTTACATGTAGGAGCTGAAGTCAGCGGTGAGGACTCCGGTCTATATTCGCAGTCTGCTGCAGCTCGCTCGGTTTACAGATCAACTCCACTCCGCTGACAGCTGGAAAACGGAAGGCTGTAGCTCTCCAAACAGCCTTAAAATAAACCTTATTTTGTTTTGAAATGTATTTATTCAAACCCTGTTTCGTCTTTAGTGTATATTTAAATAGCTATCATTTGTAGCCTAGTTATGAAAATATCCTATTTAGAAATGCAATTAATATACATGCATTTACCATGCGTGTTTTTTAAATTTACCTTTTGCCATATAACAAAGTAGTAATAATATTTTTCCACGATAATTGCCATAGGCCTTTTATCATTTATTTTAGGATTATATTATCCGATTTTTTTGTGTAAAAATGTCAAATGTATTTGTTCAATAACAAATAGTTTAATAATTTAAGGCACATCAATCATGAGGTTTTGAGTGATCATTTCCTAAATATATATTTCTACAAATTCTAAAATGATTAGTATTGACATTATTTCGTGGGCTACACACAACGAACATTACAATTAATTTGTCTCTAGTTGCCAGAAGTTATAGAGTGAGAAAGTAGAATCGAGGCCTCCTACCCCTCTCTCTTTCTGCTGTCTGTAACCCCTGGGCAGGCAGAGTGCCCGGGAAATCCCCCTGCTCTGGAAGAGGCCTGTTGGGGTTCAGTGGACTACAGAGAGATGAAGATTAGGGAAAGAGAGAGAGACTGAGGTAGAGAGAGTTTAATGTCAGATGGAAGCTTCACATAACTGTGTTGACTGTCTCACACACTAACACTGGGTTTGGCCCTCATTGTAAATAAGAATTGGTTCTCAACTGACTTGCATAGTTAAATAATGGTTAAATAAAAATTAAAAAATCAAAACATTCATACTGAATCCTTCACTCAGTCGTATAGGTAAATAGCTAAAAAGGGCAACCCGAAGCCTGTGTGTGTTTAGAGGGGAAGAAGTACAGAACAGAGAGAAGTAGTAGTAGTTATGGAGTATGGATGGGTATGGATAGGGATGGGGGAGATAGACAGAGTAGTGTCAGTCAGCAGAAGAATACAGGCTGTCTGTGTGTGAACAGGGATGAGGGATAATCCTGCTGCTTCTCCTCAGGACCATTATCCTACAGGAGAGGAACCTGTGGGGGGTAGCCTACACAGGCAGCACACACAGACACATCTGATTCCGGTGATTTTCCATGGGAATCCCGTCAGCTGCTCCCGAACACTTCAGTCTCCCGCTATCTCCTCCCTCTCTCTCCTCTGTTTTTGTCTCTCCCATACTCTCCCCTGTCTCTCTGTTCCTGGCCCTACTCTCCTCTGTCTCTCTGTTCCTGGGCCCTACTCTCTCTGTCTCTCTGTTCCTGGCCTACTCTCCTCTGTTCTCTGTTCCTGGCCCTACTCTCCCCTGTCTCCTACTCTGTATCTCTGTGCCTAACTCTCTCTGTCTCTCTGTTCCTGGCCTACTCTCCCCTGTTCTCTCTGTTCCTGGCCTACTCTCCTCTGTCTCTCTGTTCTGGCCCTACTCTCTCCTCTGTCTCTCTGTTCCTGGCCCTACTCTCCTCTGTCTCTCTGTTCCTGGCCCTGCTTCTCCTCTGTCTCTCTGTTCTGGGCCCTACTCTCCTCTGTCTCTCTGTTCCTGGCCTACTCTCCTCTGTCCTCTCTTTGTTCCTGGCCGCTACTCTCCTTGTCTCTCTGTTCCTGGCCTACTCTCCTTGTCTCTCTGTTCCTGGCCCTACTCTCCTCCCTGCTCTCTGTTCCTGGCCCTACTCTCCTCGTTGATCCCTCTCTGTTCCTGGCCCTACTTCTCCTGTCTCTCTGTTTCCATTGCCCTACTCTCTTGTCCTCCTCTGTTCCTGGCCCTACTCTCCTCTGTCTCTCTGTTCCTGGCCCTACTCTCCCCTGTCTCTCTGTTCCTGGCCCTACTCTCCTCTGTCTCTCTGTTCCTGGCCCTACTCTCCTCTGTCAGAGCGATCTGGTTCCATTCTGAACCGGAATCTTGGCCAGGCAGCTGGGAGTAAATATTCCCTGGATCATCACCCTCACAACACACACACAGAGAGGATTAACCCCCTCACGATTCCCATAATGATTTACACCCAACTACAGCTGCTAATGGTTTTCCTAAATGGTAATTTTTCATTTGAATTACTAAATTCATGTTTTATTTAAATACACGTTTAAATTAATTACTAAATACATTTTAATTATTATTACTTATGACTTCTTTTGATCTCTTCATCTGGACATGCTTCCAGATGAAGCAGGAAACTCAATGGAGAATTGTGTGTGAAACGACTGATGTTCTGCGGCTTAGTGTTTTGACTTTTGATCAGGCACCTCATCGGGCAGCATGGGGGTCCTCACTCAGCTGTTAACCTCCCCTCCCCCGGGGAGAAGCAGTGGCTGCTGGGAGGTGATCAATGATGTACGACGGCTCTGCTCCCACCCCAGAATGGATTGAATGAGAGGGAGGAAAGGAGGAGGAAGGGGCGATGAATAAGGACAGGGGAGGAGGGAAGGAGAGTGGTGGACAAGGAGGTAGGGAGGGGGCATGTTTAAACAGCCTGGACTTGAGTGACAGGGCTGATAGAGGGTGAGGGTTGAAGAGTTGCTGGGGGGCTGAGATGTGAGGGGAAAGTGAGCTTTTAATTCCCAGAGCAGAAGCAGATGTAGCAGAATGGCACACACACACACACACACACACACACACACACACACACACACACACACACAGCTAGGCAGCTGGAAGTCATCAGGGACAGGGGTACACATTGTGTGTGTGTGTTTGCTGGGGCAGGGGGAACCTGGACCACTATAAAAGGGGTATGCAGAAACTGCTAAACACGAGACAGAAGACGGCAAAGGAGAGAGTCTGTGTTTGTCATCCCTTCATCCATTCAGAGATGACGGTAAAGAGGTTAAACAAAGAGAAACATGTTATTGGACAGCAGGTTTAGGGAGGTAGATCTGTTCTTTATTCAACCAAAGCATTAAAATGCATTTTACAAAAAGCACTTGAACAGAGCTGTTAAATCAAGCTTTAACGATCTTCTCACTAGCTACAAACCACACCATGACGACATCCCGACACAGGCTTCCTGTAAGTCCTCCTCCTCGTCTTTTCACCAACAGTCAGTCTCTTTCTTTATCCAGAACGCTTCTTTATTTTGGTGACTTGAAATAGAAACATTTGAGGATGTTTTATGATTTTTCAGTTGTACAAAATTGATCCCAAACAAAAGTGAACACAGATGGAAACCTGGTGCCGAGTATAAAATACAAAATAAAAAAAATAAACGGTGTGAAACTTATAAAATCAACGTCGCTGCACATATAAAAATAAATTAATACTTTGTGTTCAGTCACCGTCTCCTATTGTCTGCTCATAAGATTCACACAAAATGAGGTTTCATTGGCTATCCTTCACACCAGCACGGCCAATCACAATCACTTATTTACACCCCACAGCCAATGAAAAATATATATTTATTTACACAAACGAGGTAAAAACTGTGCCATTGAATCCACACCCCTCCCCACAATAGCAGCTATATACACCACCACCACCTCCTCCACCACCACCTCATTCACCAACACCTCCTCCACCACCAACACCTCCTCCACCACCAACACCTCCTCCACCTCCTCCACCTCCATTAGTTCAATCTTTCTGAATACACAACACATATTTGTTTCCATCAAAAATGTTTACGGCAAGAGTGAGAAACTTAAAACAGTAGTATAAAACAAACGCTTGAAAGAACAGCGGGCACTTCTAAATAAATAAAGAGATCATTTCTAAAGTTTGTTTCTGTAGTTTGTGAAAGCAGCACAATACAGTTTCCAGCTTCTCAGAATGTGTTGCGTGATCTGTTACCTGGGCAACGCAGCTTGACAGCCAGTAATATGGTGAGAATGGATGTCTGACAGGAGAGACAGGAAGAGGAGTATGAGTAACCCCGCCCCCTCGGCCCTAGGCACTTGGGGATTGGACCCTGACTGGCCAGTCATGTATGTTGTGGATTCCTATTGGCCGATGCTGAGAGTTGTGGGCCCTAATCGGCTGGTTTGTGTGTGTGTAAGGTAGGTACAGCAGAAAGACAGTCATAGCAAGGCTTCCATGGCTGAGCAGTCAGTCAGTCAGTCAGTCAGTCTTACATTAGAATGGTCTCTGGTCAGGTCTTATGCTGGTCCATACACACAGATATAGAGAGGTAACAGCAGTTACAAACTCCTCCCTCTCTTAAAACTGTCCAATGAGAGTCATACTTCCCAGAACTCATCTCTCCAGCTGAGCTGTGAGTCAGTCAGCTATGTTAGTGTCCTGATCGTTTTTTGGAGTTTGTAGTTCTATGTGGGCGAGCTTGTGTGGTTAAACACACAGCACTGATCACATGATGGTGGAGAACCCTGAGAGAGAGAGATGGATGGATGGAAAAATGGATAGAGAGATGGATGGATGGATAGAGAGATGGATGGATAGAAAAATGGATAGAGAGATGGATGGATGGATAGAGAAATGGATAGAGAGATGGATGGATGGATAGAGAGATGGATGGATAGAAAAATGGATAGAGTGATGGATGGATGGATAGAAAAATGGATAGAGAGATGGATGGATGGATAGAGAAATGGAATAGAGAGATGGATAGAGAGAGTAAGAGAGATATCAACCAACAGAAAGAAGAAGAGAAGATGGATAGAGAGAAGAGAGAGAATGTTTTGTGGGTCAGGTCTTCTCTCTGTCCAGGTGACTCCGACAGCTTTCTCAGCCGACGGGGGCTTCTGTGCCAGCGGCGTGTTGTGTCCGGGGTGTGCGCGCAGTGCCAGGAAGGGTTGGCGGTATGGTTGCCATGGTGGCGCGTTGGGAGGGAAAGAAGGGAAGGTTATGGGCAAGCTGAGCGAGAGGAGAGAATGGGATGGGGGACGCTGGAGAGGAGGAGGAAAGACTGGAGTTGGTGGAGGTTCCTGTTGTTTGACTGCATCAATGTATGTCAATACCACCTGCTGGCTGTTTCCTGGGAGAGAGAGAGAGGGGAGGGAGGAGAGAGAAGAGAGAGGGGAGGGAGGGAGGGGGAGAGGGGGAGGGAGGGAGAGAGGTGAGGAGAGAAGAGATGAGAAGGTAGAGAGAGAGGAGAGAGAGTAGAGATGAAAGAGAGAGAGAGGAGAGGAGAGAAGGAAAGAGAGAGAGTGAGGTTTAGAGTAGAGAGAGAGAGGAAAAGAGAGAGAGGGAGAGAGACGAAGAGAGCGGAGAGAGAGGGGGAGGAGGAGAGAGGAGAGAGGAGAGAGTGAGAGAGAGAGAGATGAGGACGATTTATCTTATGTCATGTCTGTACAACTGGAAGTAGAAGTATTTTTAATGTGTTTGTTTGACGGCCAGCGGAGTAGAATCTACTTAACCACACTGTTATGAATTGAAAACTCATGGTGTGTGAGTACAGTTTTCTAATTTTCCCAATTTATGAGAAGATCCCATTAATGATGTTACTTGTCGGAATTCGAATAGGCCATTTCTTATCATGAGGGGAAATAGCATATTAGTTCTGAGAACTGTGCCTACACATTTTATCATTGAAACTAAAAGGTGTGATTACGTTCTATTTGAATCAAATTCTATATTCTATTGCTACGTAGTGAGGTAATTCTTAGTGCACAGCAACAGCAATTGGATTTTAGGTTGTGTGGTAGAATTGACTTTGGATTTCTTTTGAGACATGGCGACTCACCTACTTGTAAACCTTTTGTGATATTACGTACGGGTTGCTGTAGGTATAATTGAACCTTTTTTGTGATTTCGTACAGGGGTTGCTGTGGTAAACTTTGAACCTTTGTAAATTTCGTACAGGGTTGCTTGGTATATTGAACTTTGTGATTTCGTTACAGGTGCTGTGGTATATTATGAACCTTTGTGATTTCGTACAGGTTGCTGTGGTATATTGGAACCTTTGGTGATTTTACAGGTTGTGAGTATGAACTTGTAATGGTACAGGTTCTGTGGGTATATTGAACCTTTGTTAGATTTCGTAAACCAGGGTTGTCGTGGCTATATTGGAACCTTGTGTTTATTCGACAGGGTTGCTGTGTGTAATATTGAACCCTTTGTGATTCTACAGGGTTGCCTGTTGGTACTTAATTGAACCTTTGTCAATTTCGTACAGGGTTTTCTTGTGGTATTGAACCTTTGTGAATTTCGTCAGGGGTTGCTGTGGTATAATTGAACCTTTGTATTTTCGTAAAGGGTTGCTGTGCGTATATATAACCTGTTGTTATTCTACAGGGGTTGCCTGTGGTAATATGAACCTTTGTTGATTTCGTACAAGGCGTGGGTATGAACTTTTATGTAGGGTATTGTGTATAGATACCTTGTGTATTTCGTACAGGGTTGCTCTGTGGTATATTGAACCTTTGGTGATTTCGACAGGGAGTTGCTGTAGGTTTATATTGGTAATTTGTGAATTTCAGTACAGGTTGCTGTGGTATATTGAACTTTGTGATTGCGTACAGGGCTTTTGCTTGGTATATTAGAACACTGATTGTGATTTCGTATCAGGGTTTTGTGGTTATATTGAACCTTTGTGATTTCGTAAAGGGTTCTGTGTATATTGAATACCTTTGTGATTTCGGAACAGGTGTGCTGATGGTATATTTAACCTTTGTGATGTCGACTAGGGTTGCTGTGGTATCTGAACCTATTGTGATTTCGTACCAGTGGGTTGCTGTGGTATAGTTGAACCTTGTGTGATTCGTACAGGGTTATGCTGTGGTATATTGAACCGTTTTGATTTTTTCATACACGGGTTGCTGCTGGTAATACTTGAACTTTGTGCATTTCGTACAGGTGTGCTTGTGGTATAATTGAATTCCTTTGTATTTTCATACAGGGTTGCTGTGGTACTTATTGAACCTTTTGATTTCGTTAAGCAGCGGTTCGCTGGGGAATATTGATACCTTTGTGAGTGTTGTACAGGTGTGCTGTGGATCATTGAAACCTTTGTGATTTTCGTCAGGGTGCTTGTTGGTTAAGTTGACTTTGTGATTTCGTCAGGAGGTGCTGTGGTAATTGATACCTGTGTATTTCGTACAGGGTTGCTGTGGTATATTGAACCTTTAGGTCCTACATGTGTATTTGACCTTATTCGTACAGGTATCTGTGGTATATTTGAAGCCTTTGTAATTTTCACAGGGTTTGACTGTGGGTATATTGAACCTTTGTGATTTCATACAGGGTTGCTGTGGTATATTGCAGCCTACTTTACTGAAGAAACCATGTCTGAAATAGAAGGAAATGTTTTAGGGAAAGTCATTTTATGATGATATTGAAATTGTCTATCACACACTGATGCAATCCACATCACTTTCATTTACAATGTGGTAGGCCAATTGATTAAAAGTTGTTCTTCAATAACTGTATTTTCGCAAAGTTATAATCATCATAATGAACATAGGCTACATTTCCAGTCAAATCATTTTATTTCAGTTGTAATGTCTTTCTTCCAAATCTCCTTTTAATATTTCCATTTCGTTGTTCCTGATAGGATGTTTCTTCATTAGGGCGGGAGTAGTGAAGGCAGACCGTCTAATATCCAGCCAGGTTGACACCGTAACAGCGTCAAATCACTAGTTTTATCCCGCTTTTCCCCCCCTTGCAACCAGGGTTATTTTATCTCTGTATTCAATCAGGCTTTAATGTCCCAAAAATGCTGCCATTGTAGCCTACCGTCCAATGAGGCCTGGTATCTCAAAGCCATATCAAATATCTTGGTTGTAAAATAGTTGCTATTGAGCTCAAAATTGAGAGCTGAGAAATAAAAAACCTGTACCTAAAGAAAGCTGATAACCTCTAAGTGTGACAACAAGACAGCTGTGTTTTGCTCGCAATAGGATTTTCAAACGTTATTCAAATCAGAACACGTTGTTTTCTCTCTGAGCATTTGAGAGTGGTTTGATCAACACAGCAGCAGGCCCCAGGGAAACGGGCCCCAGCGAAACGGGTACAGGAGCAGACAGACAGACTTTCATTACAGGAATCATGAGGATAATGCACTTTACTGTTCGACCAAAATCATGCTTTTAGCCTCCTAAACATTTTGAGTGAGGTGACCATGTAGAATGTGCAGCTCGCACTGATGCAACCAATTAAAAATGTAACTCGCACAGCCAAGTCAAAGGGTCGAAAAATGCGACTAAATGGTGGCAGAACGGAGCCCTGGTGTGTGTGTGTGTTTACCGCAGAGGGCTGTGAAGACAGTAGCTGTTGTAGTTGGTTCTGGTGCAGTAAGAGCCTCTGCTGCTCAGACAAGGCACCCAACCTGAGTGAAAACACACAAAGACATACACACAGTTAGAAAACTACAACACACACACACACACAAGAACACACACTCTCTCACCTGCTTTTAGCTGTAGCTGAGCTGATGTAATCCAATAGGAAAGCAGGGAGAGAGAAAATATAACGACATCAACTTGAAACTAAAGACAGAGCGAGAAACAACCATGTCAATCAATGGAAGGACAGACAGGTAGTCTACCAGGTAGCCATGCAGTCAGCCAGGTAGTCTACCAGGTAGCCATGCAGCCAGCCAGACAGACTACCAGGTAGCCATGCAGCCAGCCAGCCAGCCCAGAACTACAGGTAGCCATTCAGCCGCAGACATGACTACCAGGTCAGCCATGCCAGCAGCCAGCCAGACTACCAGGTATCCATACAGCAGCCAGCCAGACTACGCAGGTATCCATCAGCAGACTACCAGCGTATCCATGAAGCAGCGCAGCCAGACTACCAGGTAGCCATGGTCAGCCAGCAGACTACCAGGTTAGCCATGCAGTCTCAGCCAGACGTAGCAAGGTAGCCATGCAGCAGCCAGACAGACTACCAGGTAGCCAATGGCAGCAGACAGCCAGAGCAGACTACCAGGTATACCATTCGCAGCCAGCAGACTACCAGGTAATGCCAGCAGCAAACAGCCAGCTCCAGGTATCACAGCGCCAGCAGATCAACCAGTCCATGCACTAGCAGCACGTAGCCATGCGGCAGTCACACCAGCCGCAGCACAGCCACTACAGGAGCGCATGCAGACAGACAGGACAGACAGACTGACCAGTAAGCCATGCAGCCAGCCAGCAGACTACCAGGTTTATGCTACAGCAGCCAGCCATGACTACCAGGTATTCCCTTGCAAAGCCAGACTACCAGTGTCTCATGAAGCAAGCGAGCAGACTACCAGGTAGCCATGCAGTCACCCAAGACAGACTACAGGTAGCCATGCAGACAGACCAGACAGACAGACTACAGTAGCCATGCAGTCAACCAGTCCAGACTAAGCAGGGTTAGCCATGCAGCAGACTACCAGGTATCCATGCAAGCCAGCCAGACAGACAGAACCAAGGTAGCCATGGCAGTCAGCGCCAAACTAACCAGGGTAGCATGCAGCCAGACAGACAGACTACCAGGTATCATGCAGCCAGCCGACCAGACTACCAGGTAAGCCAGGTTCAAGCCAGACAAGACAGACTACCAGGTAGCCATTCAGCCAGCCAGACAAGACTAAAGGTAGCATGCGCAGCCAGACAGACACCCAGGTAGCCAAGGCAGCCAGCCAGAACGACAACCATCGTTTGCATGACAGACACATGTAGCCAGACAGGCAGTCAGGCAGACAACTAAGGTAGCTCAGACAGGGAGGAGCAGGCAGGACCTGTAACCAGGTAGCCAGGCAGACAGTACGGCAGATTGTGTAATCATACTGGTGGTTGATGGAGCTGACCATGGGCAGAGGGTGCTTGGGGCCGGTGAGGAGGTATGTGTGTAAGCTGTATGTGTTGAGGGCTGGAAGTGGTCTGTATGACTCTGTTCAGAACCCGCATAGGATCTCAGCTTCCCCTCCCAGCAGCATTGTTTCCATGGCAACCCGTTGAGCTTGAGGCGGGCCTGTGAGAGATGGAGGGGGGGGTGGAGAGAGAAGAG
>NC_036873.1:5037039-5037994 GCF_002910315.2 Salvelinus sp. IW2-2015
AATACTGTTCTCCTGCTGCAGGGACTTCAACATCCCCAACACTACCACACACAGAGAGAGACCATATTAAACCAATATGAAATATAGGTGAGTAGATTAGATCTGATTAAGTCATGTAGGTGTGTGTGCTCACCATCTCCCTGTCCTCCCTGCTGCAGTAGGAACTGTTGTCCGTCGCTCCACTGTCTCTCCAGCAGCTGTTCTATAGAGGTGTCCCCTCCGCCCGCCTGACCTGAACCTAACGCTGACCCTGACCCTGGGTCATACCGGATCTGTAGCCCACCTAGAGGAGAACTGGAGGATGAGAGGGAGGGTTTGGGGGAGAGAGAGGAGGGTTTGGGGGAGGGAGAGAGAGGTGAAGAGTAAAGGAGATTAAACACCAAACATAACATGAAACAAACGTGAAGAATGTCAAACCAAATCAATGTGTTGTTACAGGGTGTGCTTGGGCGGTATACCGTACGGTATATCGTGGTATTGAAAGGTATGATTTTCAAAACAGTCAGACGTATATATTTTAGTATTCACAAAAATGTAATTTAGCCAGTCACATGGTATACTTGTTTACAAAGCGCAAACTGAAGTTTCATGACCTGACGATTCACTGTTGAGCAGCGCCTAGACAAGTGATCAAATTATACTTGAAATTCACTTCTAATGATTGCCAGCTAAATACCTTATGAGAGACAGAGAAAAACGAGAAAGAGAAACACAGAGAGAGAGAAACAGAGAGAATGAGAGAGTGAGCAGAGTGGTGTGTGTGTGTGTATGGGAGAGAAAGAGCGTGTGTGTGTGTGTATGGGAGAGAAATAGTGTGTGTGTGTGTGTATGTGTATGTGGTACCCCTGGTGCAGTAAATCACTCTGTGTGAGTGTAGATACACTCTGATGTGTGAGAGAGAAAGAGGGAGGGAAAGAGAGCTAGGAGAAAACTTCACGGTTCAGGAATAAGCAAC